>NC_044906.1:36384392-36684392 GCF_001633185.2 Quercus lobata | reverse complement strand
CCTGGTAGGTTCCTCCTTACGTGCTCCGCCATTCTTAGTACCAATTGCCCTTCAGTGAACATCCTTAGGCGTACTGCTTGTACATATGCTCTAGTCATTCTTTGCTGGTACCTCTAGCTTCTTTTCTTGGCTAGCTCTCTTTCTTCTTCTACCTCTTCTAAATCTGCCAGCCTCCTTTCATTATTTATGTTCTCACTCTCTTCTTGGCTTTCTTCAAGAACTACCCTTGGTGTAGGAATGACTAATTCCACGGGGCTGATAGCTTCTGTTCCATAGATTAGGGAAAATGGCGAGAATCTTGTGGCTGTCTTTACAGAGCTCCTACATGCCCAGAGTACATCTGTTAGATGATCACTTCATTTCCCTCCATACTCATGCTTCATCTTCTTAAGGATCTTCAACATTACCCTATCGGTAGCTTCAGCTTGGCCGTTTCCTTGTGGGTAGTATGGGATAGACCTCCCATGTTTGATGTGATATGCTTTAGTTAACCCTTTCATGTCTTTGTTTATGAATGGGGTCCCATTGTCACTGATCAATCTTCTAGAGATCCTGAACCTTATAATGATGTGGTTTCAAATAAAGTTTGCTACGGCTGCTCCAGTGGCTTTCTTCAAAGGGATGGCCTCTACCCATTTTGTAAAGTACTCGGTGACTACCAAGATCCATATGTAACCGTTGGATGGAGGGTTTATAGGCCCTATGAGGTTAAGCCCCCAAGTGTGAAAAGGCCATGGTGTAGTCATATCCTATAGAACATTTGGGTGAGTGTGAATTACATCTCCCAGGACTTGGCAGGCGTGGCATGTTTTGACTAGCTCCTCAAAGTCCCTTTTTCATTATTGACCAGTAATATCCCAACAACAATAATTGTTTGTACAGCCTTCTTTTCCCTGGGTGGCTCCCAC
The DNA here is from genome assembly GCF_001633185.2 of Quercus lobata. Lineage (NCBI taxonomy): Eukaryota > Viridiplantae > Streptophyta > Magnoliopsida > Fagales > Fagaceae > Quercus > Quercus lobata. The sequence continues at coordinate 36,683,484 of NC_044906.1, read as the reverse complement.
AATCACCGGAATGAACTTCCCTGACTACTTCTCTAGCTTCTTTTAGCCCTAGGCACCTTAGGGGATCCCCACTGTATCCCTTTTTGAATAAGATGCCGTTCTACAGGAAATATCTGTTTGCTAGTTTCTTGAGCTTGTGAACTAGTGTCCTGTCAATTGGCAGGATCCCCTAAGCCAGGTATCCTATGAAAGGAACTCGCCAATCTTCTGCAACAAACACAGCATAGCTTTCTTCCTTATCTATTGCCAAACACACTCCTGACATTTCTCCTGTATAATTGCTGCCTCCTTGTTCATATTTGGCCAGTAATACCCCATGCGTTGCATCCTTCTATATAGGCTGACCTTTTCTGCAACTCCACAAGCTTGGGTATGTAATTCTTCCAGTTTCAGCTTTCCTTCCTTCTCGGTGATACATCTGGACAATATTCCACCCGATAGCCTTCTATACAATTCCCTTTCTATCTGAGTGTAATCCATTAGTTCTTTGATGTTCTCTCCGGGCCCTGCCTCTTTCATCTTTTCTTTGACTTCGCTCCTCCAATCCCACTGTTTGGACTCTCCGGGGTACATTCCTTGGAGGATCCTTAAAATAGAATGTTCCTACTTTTCTATTTTTATCAGTGTGTCTCTCCCATTGAATGGTATTTGGGATCTCAGAGTGGCGAGCGCATCAGCAAACCTGTTTTCACTTCTTTGAGTGTATTCTATGCTAAAGGTCTGAAATTCCAGCTCCAACTTTTGTGCCCAAGTCCTGTAGGCCACTAAGCTTTGTTCCTGTAACGCAAAGTCACCTTTCACTTGGGAAACTACAAGATTGAAATCTCCCAACACTCTCATATGCTTTACTCCTATACTGAGTGCTATAGTTAGCCCGGTTAAGTATACCTCATATTCATCTGCATTATTAGAACACGAGAAACCAAGCTTGAAAGACAAGGGTATGATGTCCCCATTTTCACAACTTAGTACAATTCCTACCCCATTTGAAGTTGCCGTAGCTGACCCATCAAACCTCATGGTCCATTTCTTTCCTGGGATCTCTGTTACTGCCACCTCACTAGGGATTTCTTCACTCAGCGGGCCTTCCTCCTTTCCTGGGAACTGAGCTAGTAAATCTGCTATGGCCTGGCTTTTGACAGCCTTAGGAATTCTGATGCCTATGTCATAATGAGAGAGCAAGACTAGCCATTATGCTATTCTTCCCGTGAGAAGGGGCTAGTGTAGGAGTGCTTTTATGGGGTGGGACTTGGTCACCAAAAGGATTTGGTGAGCTGAGAAGTACCTCTTTAGCCTTTGGGACACGTAGATGATTACTAGGTAGGCTTTCTCTATTTTGGGGTGCCTGGTCTCGGTATCCTTGAGTGTTCTGCTTACATAGTAAACAGGCTGCTCATTCCCCTGGTCATCCTCTTGTGCCAACAAAGCTCCTATTGCCTGGGAATTTGATGCTAAGTATAGCAGCAGAGGTCACACACGTACTAGTGCCTGGAGGGTGGGCAAATGATTCATGATGCACTGAATTCTATGAAAAGCCTCCTGTTACTTCATTCCCTAGGTAAACTCAGTTCCCTTTTTCAACAGTTTGGATAGACTTGCCGTAGCTGAGGCCAAACCAGGCACAAATCTCCTAATATAGGAGACCCTTTCCAAGAAGCTCTTGAGTTCCCTAACGGTAGTCGGTCTTCTCATTGTGGCGATGGATGTGGCCTTGGCTGGATCCATACTTATGCCTTTGTGATGTACCAGAAACCCAAGGAACTTTCCAGCAGACACCCCGAAGGCACATTTCATAGGGTTCATGCGTAGTTTGTACTTCCTGCATCTTTCAAAAACTTGCTCAAGTACTTGGAAATGTCATGTTTTGGTCTTTGATTTAACCACAATGTCATCTATATAATCTTCCATCTCCTTATGTATCATGTCATGAAAAATGGCTGTCATGGTTCGCTGATACGTAGCCCCCGTATTTTTGAGGCTAAAGGGCATTACAGTGTAGTAAAAGTTCCCGATTGGAGTTCTAAATGTTGTTTTCTCTGCATCTTTGATAGCCATGCAGATTTGGTTGTACCCACTGTACCCATCCATAAATGAGAACATTGAACTTCCTGCAGCTGAATCTACAAGGAGGTCGATATTAGGCAAGGGGAATTCATCTTTAGGGCATGCCTTATTCAAGTTGTGAAAGTCCACACAGCAACAGATCTGGCCATTTTTCTTCTTCATACGTACAATATTGGAAAGCCATTTTGGGTGTTGGATGGGTTTGATAAAACCAGCTGTTAGCAACTTTTTGACCTCCTGAACTATTTGAGTTTTTACCTCGGTGTGGAAGACCCTAGCCGGTTGAACTACTGGCCTCATTCCTGGGTCCACATTAAGAGAATGAAATACCAATCCTGGGTCTAAACCAGGAATTTCATCATAGGTCCATGCGAACACATCTCTGTATTTTTGAAGTAAGGTTACCAATTGTTCCCTTTCTTGTGCTACCAGTTGACTACTAATGAAGATAGGCTTTCGGGATCCCGGCTCGATTCCCAAATCTATTTCCTTTAGTTCTTCCTCAGGCTGAATCTGGGCTTCCTTAACTGGTTCTTCTGGAATTTCTTCTTGGGCCATCATGCAGCTTGGTGGTCCGGGACCTTTCTGCATAATGCATTCAGGTCCCGCGTACCTTCACAAATGGTAGATTAGCCTCCCTCCAGGTTCCTGCACCACCACACATTCTCGGGATCCTGAAGAGCTGGGCTCCCTCTTTTGTCTTTTTCTTTCCAGAAGGTTCCTCAGGTCACGAGTGCCCCTCCCTCCTTCTTCTTCTTCTAGGATGGGTGCCCCTGGAGTCCTCGAGGTGGGACTCTCATCATCTAGCTCCAACTCATCATAGAACATTGTTTTTGCAAAGTTTACTTCTCCCTGATTGAAAGAATTACGGTTGGCAGGGATTCTCACGGCCTCCCATTCAGTCTCCCCTTAATGCATTGATGGAACGTAGATGGAATAAGGCGATGCTTATAAAGCCACGAGCATCCCAACAACACATGGTAAGATACTTCTGCATTAATCACATGAAACCTTGTCAAGGCTACTATTGGCCCTACCCTTAAGGCTAGCTGCACATCTCCTTCTGTTGATTCCATCGACCCTCTAAATCCTGTTATTTCCATGGGAGCCCCCAGAATCCTTTTGTCAACTAAGCCCACAGCTTCCAGAGTACTCAAGGCTATGAGATTGAGCCCCGTGTCCACCAGTGCTCTTCTGATTTGGACACCGTTTATGGTGGCCATTAGATAAAGGGGCCTACGGTGGTCTGGGTGTTCAATCTCCATGTCTTCATCGGTAAAGGTTATTGCATTGGTTGTTTCCAGGAAAGCTCGACTAGCATGTGACTCTGCTGTAAAGCATTCCATTCCTGAATCCGCTGCTATGCTCATGAGAGACTCTGTGGCCACCCTTCTTGCTTCTGGTCCGAATCCCAGTTGGTTGAATAGTGACTTGAACTTGGGATTCTTCTGAAGGGTCCTGACTATGCTCAGGTGGAAGGATCCTTTGGCTTCTCCTGCTTCTACCGGGTTCTTATGAATTACTACTGCTACTACCCCTTTCCCTTTATGGTTAGGCAAGGGGTTTCTCTGTACTTTTGGCTCCTTCTGAGTGAGTTCCAGGGTTCCTTCCCTCAGTTTTTTGTGGAAGAGTCTACGAAGGGTCCAACAATCCTTGGTGGAATGCTTGACATAATTATGAATTCTGCAAAATAAAGGGTTCTTCCTTTCTTCTTCAGTTGGTGGCCTGGACACAGTAAATGGCCTAACAACTCCATCTCCGATCCATTTGTCTAAGACATGGCTTAACTCTTCGGCTGTACATGGTATCGCCGGTGGTTCCTCGAACACTTTCCCATTTGGCTTCTTCCTTTTTTCTCCTATTGATGCTGTCATAGCTTGGGACACGGGCATCCTTTTCGTCCTCATAGTTTGCACTGTCCTTCTAGTTCTCTATAACAGGTTAGTAAACTGCGTGATACACAGATTTTCAAGGTTAAGCCTGTAATCAAAAAGCATGTTGGCTACACTGGTTTCCACGAGCTCCTTTTCTTCGTGGTCCCCATAGCAGTCTAGGGACACATCTTCAAATCTTTTAAAGAATTGGACGGGATCCTCTCCAGGTCTCTGCCTTACCATCTGAAGGTTCTAGAAAGTGATCTTGTCTTCACCAGGATAATATTTGGCACAGAATATTTCCATTATTTCATCCCAGGTTTTGATGGACCCGGGTCTCAACATGGTGTATCAAGTGTATGCCCTATCCACTAAGGATTTGGCAAATTCCCTTAGACATAGTTCTCTGTCTCCTGCATAGAGACCCATAGTGTGAATGAATTTACTCACATGTTACACAACACTTCCACTTCTTCCATCAAAAGGATGAAACTTTGGGGGTTCATACCCCTTAAGGTATGGTTTGCCAAGCAGTTCTGGAGGGAACGGGGGATCCCGAGAGAATTTCTTGGGGATCCCTGAGAGTTTTTCCCTTTCTTACTCCAGGAGGGCATTGACATCTGCCAGTGTGAAGTATTGAGGGTTGGCCCTTCCTCCTACTGCTGACCCTCCTTCTGGCTGCATTCCATCTTGGTTACCAGCAGGGGGAACATTGTCCCTGATTTCCTGTGTCCTGCTTTTTTTGAGAAGACGAAATTCTTGCTCCAGATCCTTCAACATTGCTGTCATCCTGGCCATGAGGTCTGGTTCTTGCCCTGTGTGTCTTTGACCTGACACAATCTCCTGTTCTACTAGGGGTGCCTTGTCTCTTTGCCTGGAAGCTACCTCGTTTTCTCCCATGGGCTCGGAGGCCGTAGGTGGCACGTTAGTTCCTTTGTTGTTTCTTTGTCTTAGAGGCATGCTCTGTGAAGGGATTGCTTTTTCCCTTTTCTTTACCCAGTCCCCAGCGGAGTCGCCAAAATGTGAAAGTACCTTTTTTTGTGACACTCAGGCCCAAGGATCCCAGGTCTAATAAGTGGTTTGGTGGACCGGGCCTTGACTCACCGCAGCTAACAGGCTGTTTAAGAATCAAGTAATGCACAGAGGATGCTTCCTACAATACAAGTAAAATGACAAGCAAGGATATTCGTATTGAAAGGTAAATTCAGAGAATAGGATCAACAAAGGAGCACAAAATAATGTTATAAGGATCTTTGAATCACTGAGACATATTTCATTAATATGTTCTTTGTTATAGTTACGGAATGCTCACTAAGACATGATACGAGGTTCAATCAAGCTCAAAAATTACAGTCTTGAATGGCTATTTCAGCCTTCAAAACTTGCAAAGTTTGATTCTCTTTGAATCCAAGTATATGCAATAGTGACTTTTACAAGATACCGGGAAGCAATATTAACTTTTCCCTCAGTTTTCCTTTCTTTTACAAAACTTCACTGATAGTTCTTTCCCTCTAAAAAAATCTCCCCTTTTCTTCGTAACCTACCCCTCCTTTTATAGTGAAATTCTGGCATCCCAGGGGAACCATTGGTTCCCTTGTTTCGTCTTATGGTTAACAGAGTCCTGTTCCGTGCCCATCATTCGGCAAATTCTATTTCCAGTTTTTCTCATTCTTTCCCTCTTTCAGCTTTGATTCCTTTGAAAGTTCATGTCTTGTTACCTATTTCGGGATGTGCTGGGGTATGCCCTTCTCGGTCTCACTGTTTGGTAATTCCCCTTTTGCCCTTTTTCCCATCTAGGAAGAATCCCATTCTACCGACTTGAAAGTCGCCTGTTGCCATTCCTATTTTCGTATTTCTCTGTTCTAGTTCCCCGGGACGCTTCCCACTTGTGCCATGAGAGGTCGCTAGTTATTTCTTCTTTTTTTTGCTGGGTATTTTGGCACTTGTGGCTTCTACTCTGTTTCTTTATTTTCCTTTCTTGTCCTTTTCTTTCAAGTTGTCTTAATCTTTCTTTGACTGTGCGCCTGGAAGGATCCGCGCCTCTTGATGGTTGCTGAGGATCCTGGCTATTTTCTTTAATCTCTTGCCGTGGGTTTCTTTTCCTTCTTGATGTTTCTTCTTTTGGGCTTCAAGCCTCCTGGGCCTGCTTTTTCTTTTGTGGTCCCCTTGCACCTGCTTCCTTGGACTTGGCTTATTTTCTTTTGGGCTTGGCTCAATCTTTTGGGCTTCTCTCACTGTGATCCTTTTAGACCTCAACACTATCTTTAGTGACTTTTCCTATGTTCCTTAAATGATGATCGTATTTTAATTCAATGAAGTTTTCTTTTTCCTTCAGCCTTTAAGTCCTAAATATTGCAAAGTCCAAGTTTGGACAGAATTGAGGAAGGATATCTGGGCCAAGACAAAAGAAAAAAAAATACCTTTTGACACATGACCCAGGATCCGCCTCACAGATAGTTTCAAATGCATGGTCTAGGATCACGAGCAAAAGTAAGTGCCTAGGATACCTAGCCTAGCACTTGACAAAAAAGGGGACCTGTCAAGTTCATGAACTAGGACTATATATATAAAAAGAAAATAATATATGAAAAAAAAAAAAAAAAAGAGGAAGGGATACCCAATGTACCCAGTTCAGTACTTGCGCAACAAAATAACCACCGGGTACCTGATCCAGGACTTACAGTAAGACTTGTAGGAATCATGGCCCAGGACTTAGTAAGAAAAAGAGAAAAGAGGGGAAAGCAAAGCAATATATCAGAGGGAAACAAGCAAATCCACATGCTATTAAGAAAAATTAGAAGCAGTCTTGAAAACACAAACACTTAGGAGCAGCCTTGAAACACAAATACAGATCTATGGAAAAAAAAAAAAAGGAGTAGTGTTCAAGCAGAAGAAATAATAGAAACTTATACAACCCCAAATTGTTTATACACATCTAAAATAGCTGGAAAAGGGGGGGGGGGGAAGCTAGGAAATAAGGCCGGCCAACAAAGAACCATCTGGGGAAATAGTAAGCATGATTGAAGAAGAAAGAACTCTCTGCCTTTTGATCTGTAAATCTTGCAAGACCTTGTGAGCACCAGCCAAAGCTTCCTCAGCAGCAACAATCTCAACATCTATACTCCTAGAAGCCTGCCTCTGGAATAGCATGTGGGCTAATAGACGCAAATATTCCAACAAGAAGAACAGATTGAACTTGGCCTCTAAAAGGTCCTATACCACTCCCCTCCACTCCAAAAGCTTCTCTTCAGATAAGGAGTTTACAAAGGAATCTCTCAAAGAAATCAGCACAGCACACAGCAGCTTCATTAGGATGTTGCCCAAAAAAACACCTCCCCTAAAACCACTGGTAAAGTCTCCATGACTCTTAAGCAAACCTTCTAGCAACAGTAGACCCTCCACAGGCACGGAGAAACGTAAGAAACTACCATAAGAAGACCCAAAGGAATGGAAAGGAAGGTCGTTGAACTCTATAAGATCAAAATGAGCCAAAAAGATGGAAAGCTTCGAATCAAGATCTAAAGCAGCCATTCCCAGAACATCCCCCATCACTACATCCCCACCTGCAGGAGCTGGAGAACCTTCAACCTTTTGGGTTGTTCGAAGATCAGCAACTTGAACAGATTCCACAACTCCCTCAAGAACCACAAATTCAGAATCCTAACACCTGTATCAACATTCACAAAAAATGGGAGAAACAAACTTAGTTCAAAAAAAAAAAAAAGGCGGCAAAAAAAAAAAAGAAGGAAAAAGGGGAAACCAGTATCGGCCTCCTGAGGTGGAACCTCCTCCTCTTGCTCCTTTGGCTTTTTGGAAGATTCTGGGAAAGGAAATAGAGCAAGTTGAAGAAAGGGTGAGGAAACTGTAGCAAAATGGCTAAAAGAAGGTAGAGACACAGGAGGCTTCGCCATAGAAGAAGAAGATAGGGGAAAGGTATAAAAAGAAAGAAAGAAAAGGAAACACGGTAAGAATGATCTACACTCACCTTCAGAATCCTCTGATTCTAAAGAAAAGGCAACACTGGGAATAGACCTTACATTGGCTTGACCTAAAAAGAGAAAGGAAAGAAGGAACTCAAAAAGGGGAAGGAGAGAAAAAGGGGACAAAAGAGAAATAGAGTTAAACACTATTATAAAGGAAAATAAAGCTCACCTGTTTGTTTAGACAGAGACGTGCCTCCCAAATTTTCTTTACTTAATACCGTCTGAGGAAACACAGTTCTGATGGGACTAGGAGTCTGCTCAAGTTGAGGACTTTGGGATGCAGGAAGTTGGGAAGCTTTGGGATCCTGGGTAGCTTGGACACCTTGCATTGGTTGTCCAGCCTCCTTAGCCATGCCACCACTAAGGGGCTCCTCTTCCATACCAAGAAACACAACAGAGAGGGCTGTAACCGTTTCTTCCTCCAAAGCCCTACTAGCCATGGGAGGAGACACTTCAACCTAAAAAAAAGAGGGGAGACAAACAATAATAAGTGTAGGTAACAAGGTGTCACAAATACACAGTACCAGAGAAGGGAATAAAAGTAAACAGAGAGGTGTGAATGGGGAAAGGCCATATCACATCATTACCAGATGATTGACTTCTACCTTTCTTGGAGTCTGATTTATGTTTGGACTGCAAAGGAAACAACCACTCATTAGCTAAAAGGGGGAAGTGATTGCAACAACAATGACAAATATAAAAGAGAGAAGAAGGAAAGAGGTCTTGCCCTTCTCTCTCTCTACAGATTCTTTGATGGTCTTTTGTTTACTACGAGTATGCTCAGAGGGTCCTAAGGGGGGCTGAGATACAAAATCAGAGGATCCTAAAGGACCATGGACTGAAGAAGTCACAGGAACTGGAAAAAAAAAATTCTACCTTAGTCTTCTTCCGGGTCCTTGTAGCCAAAGGTTGCTCGACTTCCTTTTCCTCCAGAGTCACCAATTGTTTCTGGGATTTCCTAGTCTTTTTTGGGATTTCCCAGTCTTTCTCTTTTTTGTCTCAGGACCAGCCTCCATGCCCTCTACACTTTCTTCAACGTCAGCTTCTTTCAACTTTTCCTGCCTAATCCCTTTTTCCTTGCCTTTACCTGCGAGAGTGGAAGCACCTATTGTCTCTATTGCACCCCTCTTAATGGGTACCCTGGAAGAAGTACCAATGATAAGGCCACAGCCCGACCAAGTTGCTAGAAAATCCTATGCATAAGTTACCCAGCCTCCCCTGGAAGCATGCCATTCCACGAACCGTGTCTTACTACTCACAGCAGTAGAAAAAATTCTAACAGTAGGCAGGGATAGGCGTTTATTGGATGTGGGATCAAAAGAAATACTAGGATTGGGGGTTTCCCTAATTGTGCCAAAACCAACATAATCAACAAAAGATTTTTGTACTCTCCTCAATAGCCAGTGTAACCATTGGAGGCAAAAACTCCCCTCTGGGAATTGGGCACTGCAAACTGAGGACTCCTTCGCGACCAATAGGAAAAGGCCTGCAAAAAATGATCCAAAGAAGGAAGAGATAGTACTATGTCTTTAAACACTGGGGGAATATCCTGATCAAAACCGAATTGCCGAAGTACTCGATGTGCCGAGTAATGAGTATACTTTGGGCCACTTGAAGAAGGCACAGGAAGCCAAAAAGGACTAATACGAGCCAGGTAGGCTAAGTTACCCTCATCACCATGGCACAAATCAAAAGTGTTTCCAGTAGAAGTAAGAAAAGAAGACAACATAGAATCATAAGCAAAGCCAAGACCAAACTCTTGGGGAGACGTCTACTGTAAATGTCTTGCCTGATTAAACAACTCAACCAGGTTGAGACTACCACCTTTCAAACTAATCCAACAAAAGATGATGGGAAAAGTATTAGTTGAATTACCACAAAGACCCTTAATTATATCGGGAGATCCCTGGAATTTGTCTTTCACAAACTTCAGATTCCTGCACTTAGCTAAAGTGGTTGAAGAACGATCCCACATAAATATCTAGAGGATGGCACAATGAAGAGATGAAGTGATTACATAACAAGAGTCGCCTTCGGCTTCATCTTCGTGAAGCTGATCTAGTTGGGAATAGAAATGGCCCAAGAACAAGGGGGCTAAAGGATACTGAGTGCCTCGGGCCAACTTAACTGCCAACGGGAAGAAAGTAGACTTAACCCCATACCCCGGGAACTCACTAAACAGGAACTTATTTATCCAGAATGCCAGGAAACCATCTCACCTGACTTCCTTATCTTTCTTATGAGAAAGGGTCATAACCCATCTCCCCATCTTGGCTGGCTTACCACTAGGACAAGCAATGCGACCACCAAAATGGCTAAATAACTTGTTTTCTACCTCAAGATCCTCTTTAGAGAGACTAATATCAAAAGCATTCTCATCCCCAAACACCGGGAGAAGGAAGTTGTTGACCACATTCTCCAGGGTAATTGTCAACTCACCAACAAAAAGAAAAAGGTGTGAAAAGAAGGGCACCAACGGCGTACCGGATGCCTGAGACCCTTAGTGTCTCTGAAACCCTCAAGATTCCTGGAAATCGCCACTACTTTCAAGATCCCAGCGCGTCCCAGGCGACCCACGAACTCCTCATCAGATGGTTCACTATCCACCCAGATAGGCTAACCTTGGATTTTCCTAGGAACGAAATCAAAGAAGATAGGCACCGCCTCTCGAAGTCCCTGCTTGTCAAAAAATTCTCTAAGGTCTGGAACCTGAGCGGAACTAGTGAAACCCGCCTGACCAGAAAATACCCAAGCATGAGGGGATGGAGGGGCCTCAACATAATAATAAATGATGCTAAAATACATTCATAACTAATTATGCATGATGTGTGGAGAGCAAAACTTCATCTTTCTCTGAATTAGAAGGTGAAATCCAAAATTAAAACAACCCAACCATGCAAATTCGATTCCCACCTAAAATACCCGAAACAAAACTATTCCTAACCAAAAAACCTAAAACATAACCGACTGAACCATAATACCCACATGTAAATCATAATTAATGCCTAAATTTCAAAAATAAAAAACAGAACATAACTCTGTCTCTACCTTTCCACAGCAACCATTATATAAGGATTGAAAATAAAAGAAAGAAGGAAGAAAAGGAAAAAAAAAAAAAAAAGGAAATAAAATTCAGAGAATGAAATTGAAACGCTTGATGTTTTAAAGTCACAACCTTTCTAGTTTTTTATTTTGTTAAGATTAAAAACGGAAGTACAAAATTAAGATCAATATTTTTAGTGATTTCTATAATCCAAAATAGGGAAACAAAAAAACAAAAAACAAAAGAAAATATTGAAAATTTGAAAAAACAAACATTTTCATGGAGAACCCAAAAACCCGAAACAAAAAGGAATCAAAACCAAAATCAAATATAAAGCTATCCAACAAAAAAAATCTCAATATAAAGTAATATTTCATATCCAAATATAAAAAAATGGAGAAAAATGTATTGGAGCCTGTTCAACGATCTAATGGTGGCAAATAGATAGCCTAACGGTGTTGATGCCCATAGATTTTTCTTTCTCTATGCATGTGCTTGCAGTTGCGGTGCTCTAGTTTGACGATTGACGGCTTATGAACATAGTTTCCTCTTTGTATCCTGCGTTTTTAATTTTTTTTGGGAGTATTGCAAGCCTTTAAACTGCATTTTAACCGATTATTTTTCCTTTTATATTGAGATGCTATCAAATGGTGTGTTAACCTAACAAAACAATATAATTTATCCTTTTTTAATTGCAAGCGTGGTAGAGTTTTAAATGGCCAAACGGTGCAATGTGCGGCTGGTTTGACTTAAAAGCTATATACATGGCAACATTTTAAGGGGCATTTTTTCCTACATGGCAATACCTCCTTAATTGCAAGAAAAGACTTCTGCTATTATATATAGTATTATATATATATATATATATTTCAATATCATTGTTATTCATGTCAATATTTTTCATCCAAAATTTAACTACATTAAAAAAAATGTTAAGATTAAATTGACACATTTAAAACGTTAAAACCAAATTAACACCCATGGGCCACAAACTTAGGGCATGTTTGATAGACTGTAATAGGCACTGTAATGTAATAGTTATTCATATGGTTTAGCTATTCAACAGTTTGGTTATGTTTTTATTACAGTGAATAGTTATTCCTTATGAATAACTATTCTTTAAAATGAAGAATAATTATTCCTTTCTAAAAGGGTTGTAATAACTATTCCTTAGTAGATATAATAATTTCCAACAGTAATATATTTCTAAATAAATAAACTTTCCATATCCATCTAACAATTATGGAAATAAAAAATCATTAAAAAATAACTCATCTCTCTACAATTTAAAATATATTATTTTCTAGGAAATATAATTATATGAATGAGATATTTCCTAAAATAGATCATAAGTTTTATTCTAATATTACAACTCACAACCAAACTAATGAATGAGTTTAGTTATTCAATTACAACATATTTTATTCCTGATAATAAAGATTACCATTCATATTGTAATCCACATTCAGTATACCAAACGTACCCTTAAAGTTAGAAGACCAAATATGTAATTTACTTTATTTTTATTAGACTTTAAAGCGCACAAAAGTCAGGTGCGTTATTAATATTAGCAGTATTTTTAGGGAATGGTTATTCAATTTTGGCTGCCTAACTCAGCCCGCCATTAACGGAAATGTATGGCTTTGGAACTAGCTATTTGTTGTCGGTGTACAATGTCAAGAATATAAAGTAGTAAGCTGTCACAACTCGCTGAGAACACAAACACAGGGAAAGGAGAGAGAGAGAGTTGAAGATGAGCAACAATACAGATACAGTACCTGAATCTTATCCAATGAACAGCGGAGATGGCACTAATAGTTATACCGAAAACTCCTACTTCCAGGTTTCTTACAATTTTATTATCTATTTTGTCCTATTTCTTCCTCTCTTCTTATCTTATTTGGCTGTTGTGTATATTATCTGGTAATGAATTTTTACCTGCCAAATAATGTGCATGCTAATAAATCTCTGGGCTGCAACATGTTGCCCCCAAATGGAAGAAACCCTTTTAACAAATAGAATATATTTAATTTATTTTTCCTGCAATGTAGAAAAAAAAAAAATATATATATATATATATATAGAGAGAGAGAGAGAGAGAGAGAGAGAGAGAGAGAGTTTTTGGTTGGATGCAACATTACACCACATAATATTTTTTAATTTGATGCAAATTTTAACAAATTTGTAATTGGATTACATTATCTTCATATATTCTCTATATTTGCAAAATTTCAAAATGATCAAATATCTATTTTATCAATTAATTGTTTAAATTCAAGTTTTTGTAATTTAAAATAATACGTAAAAGAGGAGTTTATGAATCAAATAATAAATAACACCCGATTAAGATAAAAATTAATATATATATATATATGTTAAGAACATATAGAACATATAATCCAATAGTGAGATTTTCAAAATATAAATCTAATAACAAAGTATTGGACTGTATAATATTACTTAGAGTTATACAAGATGTAATATATATATATATATATTTATATATATATATATATATATATATATAAAGACACCTCACCTGGGAAAAAAATTAAGCCCTTTATTGGCAATAGAATACATTGTTTATCTATCTAATAATATAGATAAATAAAAACTTATCAAGGCCCAAAAAATTTTATCAATATATTTAACCATACAATTGATTCTTGTATACTTGTGCATATGTTAATAATGACATGCTTAACTTAGTGTCTATTTGGTATTTATTTATTTTTAAAAAAAGTTGGAACATGGTCTTGAAGGAAATATACAAAGTGAGCTCAATTTTTTTTTTTTTTTTAATTTTTGGATAAATTTGTTTTGAAGGTATAAATTAGTAGGAAAGTGTCCTATTTTGTAAGCATTTTAGGTGGAGTTTGAGATATGTTTTTACCAAGTTGTCCCTAAGTTTTGTCCTTGTTAAACATAGGGTCTAAGAGTATTTTTGAACTACATAAAAGTACAATCTAGATAAAGGAATCCTATTATAGATAGTGTAGATATATAATAATAATTGACATTGAAAATAGTCGAAAACTACTATGATTGACATACCTACTATGCAGAAGGCAGCTACAAATGTTGTGAAGGCAAAGATTGATGATGTAATTGCAGAGAAGCTTGATGTAAAAAAAAATTCTTCTACTTCAGAGAGCACATTCCGTTTAGCAGATTTGGGATGTTCAGTTGGGCCAAATACCTTCCTTACTATGTGTTGAGGTCTTAAAAAGGATCATAGTAAAGGAAGCCCAAAAGAATGAGTCAAGCCCAAAAGGAAAAATCAAGCTAAGCCCAAAGTAGCAGATACAGGAGACCCATGAAGGAATAAAAAAAAAAAAGGCCCAAAGGATCTTGAAGCCTAGACAAAGAAGCATCCCAAAAAAAAAAGAACCACGGCAAGGGATAAGAAGCAAGGATCCTCAGAAACCATCAAAAGGCGCAGATCCTTTAAGGCACAAAGACAAAGGAAGACTAGGACAGCTCGAAAGAAAAAGACAGAAGAAGAAAACAAGAAACAAAAACAAAAGAACGCAAGCCCCAGTAGAACCCAGCGACCTCTCATGGCACAGACAGAAAAAGCCTCGGGGAACCAGAATAGGGAAGCACAAAAAAGGAATGATAACAAGTGGCTTTCAAGTTGGCAGAACAGGATTCCGCCCAGATGGGAAAGAAAAGGGAAAAGTGGAAAATGTCAGAAACGGGGATGCCGAGAAGGGCATACCTCAGCACATCCCAAAGAAGATGGCCAACCAGGAACTTTCAAAAGAATCAGAGCTAAAAGAAAGAAAGAATGAGAAAAAATGGAAATGGGACTTACCGAGATGATGGGAACAAGACGTGCTCTGTTTGCAAAAGCGTAAAACAGGAGAATCAACGGTTCCCCGGGAGGACCAAAAACTCCATTATAAAAGGAAGGGATGGGTTGTGAAGAAAAGGCAGCGAAAAAAGAGAGAAACACAAAAAAGAAGAGATTTGCTGGAAAAACTATCAGTAAAATCTGTGGTGAAGAGAAAATACTAAGGGAAAAACAAACATTGCTTCCCGGTATCCTGTAAAAGCCACTATTGCACATACTCGGATTCAAAGAGAATCAAACTTTACAAGTCTTGAAGGCTAAAATAGCCATTCAAAACTGTAATTTTTGAGCTTGATTGAACCTTGTATCACGTCCTAGTGAGCTTTCTGTAATTAAACAGACAATGTATTAATGAAATATGCTTCATATTTCCTAGGATCCTCTCAGCATTAATTTTTTTTTTATCGCTTTGCTAATCCTGTTTCTTTCCTTCTGAATTTACCTTGTTGATTTTTGGCATTCTTCGATACGAATATCCTTGCTTGTCATTTTTTATATTGTCAGGAGCATCCCCTGTATTTCACTTGATTCTTAAACAGCTCGTTAGCTGCGGTGAGTCAAGGCCCGGTTCACCAAACCATTTATTTAGGGCCGGGATCCTTGGGCCTGAGTGTCACAAAAAAGGCACTCTCACATTTTGGCGACTCCGCTGGGGACTGGGCAAAGAAAAAGGAAGAAGCAATCCCTTCACAGAGAATGCCTCCAAGACAAAGAAACAGCAAAGGAACTAATATGCCACCTACGGCCTCTGAACCCGTGGGAGAAAACGAGGTAGCTTCCAGGCAAGGAGGCGGGATACCCCTGGTAGAACAGGAGGTTGTGTCAGAACAAAGACACGCAAGGCAGGAACCAGACCTCATGGCCAGGATGGCAGCAATGTTGAAGGATCTGGAGCAAGAAGTTCGTCTTCTCAAAGAGGGCAAGACACAGGAAATCAGAGACAATGTTCCCCCTATTGGTCACCAAGATGGGACGCAGCCAGAAGGAGGGTCAGCAGTGGGAGGAAGAGCCAACCCTTAATACTTAACACTAGCAGATGTCAATGCCCTCCTGGAGCAAGAAAGGGAAAAACTCTCAGGGATCCCCAAGCAATTCTCTCGGGATCCCCCGTTCCCTCCAGAACTTCTTGGCAAACCATACCCTAAGGGATACGAACCCCCAAAGTTCCATCCTTTCGATGGAAGAAATGGAAGTGCCGTGGAACATGTGAGTAGGTTTGTCCACACTATGGGCCACTACGCAGGAGACAGAGAATTATGTCTAAGAGAGTTCGCCAAGTCCTTAGTGGATAGGGCATACACTTGGTACACCACGCTGAGACCCGGGTCCATCAAAACCTGGGATGAGATGATGGAGAAATTCTGCGCCAAATATTACCCTAGTGAAGACAAGATCACTTTCCAGAATCTGCAAATGGTGAGGCAGAGACCTTAAGAGGATCCTGTCCAATTCATTAAAAGATTTGAAGATGTGTCCCTAGACTGCTATGGAGACCATGAAGAAAAGGAGCTCGTGGAAATCTGTGTAGCCAACATGCTTTTCGATTACAGACTTAACCTTGAAAATCTATGTATCACGCAGTTTGCTGACCTGCTACAGAGAACCAGAAGGACGACGCAAACCATGAGGACAAAAAGGCTGCCCGCGTCCCAAGCTATGACAGCATCAGTAAGAGAGAAAAGGAAGAGACCAGATGGGAAGGTGTTCGAGGAACCACCGGTGATCCCATGTACAGCTGAGGAGTTAAGCCATGTCTTAGACAAATGGATCGGAGATGGGGTTGTTAGGCCATTTACTGTGTCCAGGCCACCAACTGAAGAAGAAAGGAAGAACCCTCTATTTTGTAGAATCCATAATTATGTCAAGCACTCCACCAAGGATTGCTGGACCCTTCGCAGACTCTTCCACAAAAAGTTGAGGGAAGGAACCCTGGAACTCACTCAGAAGGAGCCAGAAGTGCAGAGGAACCCCTTGCCTAACCACAAAGGAAAAGGGGTGGTAGCAGTAGTAATACATGGGAACCCGGCAGAAGCAGGAGAATCCGAAGGATCCTTCCACCCGAGCACAGTTAGGACCCTCCAGAAGAATCCTAAGTTCAAGTCACTATTTAATCAATTAGGATTCGGACCAAAAGCAAGAAGAGTGGCCACAGAGTCTCTCATGAGCATAGCAGCAAATTCAGGGATGGAATGCTTTACAGCAGAGTCACATGCTAGTCGAGCTTTCCTGGAGACAACCAATGCAATAACCTTCACTGATGAAGACATGGAGATTGAGCACCCAGACCATCGTAGACCCCTTTATCTAATGGCCACCATAAACGGTGTTCAAGTCAGAAGAGCACTGGTGGACACAGGGGCATCACTCAATCTCATAGCCTTGAGTACCCTGGAAGCTGTGGGCTTAGCTGACAGAAGGATCCTGGGGGCTCCCATGGAAATAACAGGATTTGGAGGATCAGTGGAATCAACAGAAAGATACGTGCAGCTAGCCTTAAGGGTAGGGCCAATAATAGCCCTGACAAGGTTTCATGTAATTAATGCAGAAGTTTCTTATCATGTGTTGCTGGGACGCCCGTGGCTTCATAAACATCGCCTTATTCCATCCACGTTCCGTCAATACATTAAAGGAAGACTAAATGGGAGGCCCATAAGGATCCCTGCCAACCATAATCCTTTCAGCCAGGGAGAAGCGAACTTTGCAGAAACGATGTTTTATGATGAATTGGAGCCAGATGTTGAGAACCCCGCCCCGGGGACCCCAGGGGCACCTATCCTAGAAGAAGAAGAAGGAGGGAGGGGCACTCGTGACCTGAGGAACCTTCTGGAAAGAAAAATACAAAAAAAGGAGCCCAGCTCTTCAGGATCCCGAGAATGTGTAGTGGTGCGAGAACCTGGGGGGAGACTAATCTATCGTTTGTGAAGGTGAGCGGGACCCGAATGCATTATGCAGGAAGGTCCCGGACCACCAAGCTGCATGATGGCCCAAGAAGAAATTCCAGAAGAACCAGTTAAGGAGGCCCAGATTCAGCCTGAGGAAGAATTAAAGGAAATAGATTTGGGAACAAAACCGGGATCCCGAAAGCCTGTCTTCATTAGCAGTCAATTGGTGGCGCAAGAAAGGGAACAACTGGTAACCTTGCTTCAAAAATACAGAGATTTGTTCGCATGGACCTATGATGAGATGCCTGATTTAGACCCAGGGTTGGTAGTCCATTCTCTTAATGTGGACCCAGGGATGAGGCCAGTAGTTCAACCGGCTAGGGTCTTCCACACTGAGGTAGAAGCTCAAATAGTTCAGGAGGTCAAAAAATTGCTAACAACTGGTTTTATCAAACCTATCCAACACCCAAAATGGCTTTCCAACATTGTACCTGTGAAGAAGCAAAACGGTCAGATCCGTTGCTGTGTAGACTTTCGCAACTTGAATAAGGCATGTCCTAAAGATGAATTCCCCTTGCCCAATATCGACCTCCTTGTAGATTCAGCTGCAGGAAGCTCAATGTTCTCATTTATGGATGTGTATAATGGGTACAACCAAATCCGCATGGGTACCAAAGATGCAGAGAAGACGGCATTCAGAACGCCAATTGGGAACTTTTACTACACTGTAATGCCCTTTGGCCTAAAAAATGTGGGGGCTACGTATCAGCGGACCATGACAGCCATTTTCCATGACATGATGCACGAGGAGATGGAAGATTATGTAGATGACATTGTGGTCAAGTCAAAGACCATAACAGGACATTTCCAAGTACTTGAGCAAGTCTTTGAAAGATGCAGGAAGTACAAGTTACGTACGAACCCCATGAAGTGCGCCTTTGGAGTGTCTGGTGGAAAGTTCCTTGGGTTCCTGGTACATCACAAAGGCATAAGTGTGGATCCAGCCAAGGCCACAGCTATCGCCATAATGAGAAGACCAACTACTGTTAGGGAACTCAAAAGCTTCTTGGGAAAGGTCTCCTATATTAGGAGATTTGTGCCTGGTTTGGCCTCAGCTACAGTAGGTTTATCCAAACTGTTGAAAAAGGGGAATGAATTTACCTGGGGGACGGAGCAGCAGGAAGCTTTTCAAAGAATTCAGGGCATCATGAATCATCTGCCCACCCTCCAGGCACCAGTACGTGGGCGACCTCTGCTGCTATACTTAGCATCAAACTCCCAAGCAATAGGAGCTTTGCTGGCATAAGAAGACGACCAAGGGAATGAGCAGCCTGTATATTATGTAAGCAAAACGCTCAAGGATACCGAGACCAGGTACCCCAGAATAGAGAAAGCCTGCCTAGTGATCATTTATGCGTCCTAAAGGCTAAAGAGGTACTTCTCAGCTCACCAAATCCTTTTAGTAACCAAGTCTCATCCCATAAAAGCATTCCTGCACCAGCCCCTTCTCACGGGAAGAATAGCACAATGGCTAGTGTTGCTTTCTCAATATGATATAGGCATAAGAACTCCCAAGGCTGTCAAGAGCCAGGCCATAGCAAATTTGCTAGCTCAATTCCCAGGAAAGGAAGAAGGCTCGCTGAGCGAAGAAATCCCTGGTGAGGTAGTAGTAATGGAGATCCCAGGGAAGAAATGGACCATGAGGTTTGACGGGTCGGCTACAGCAACTTCAAATGGGGTAGAAACTGTACTAAGTTTTGAAAATGGGGATATCATGCCCTTGTCTTTCAAGCTTAGTTTCTCGTGCTCTAATAATGCAGCTGAATATGAGGCATACTTAACCGGGTTGACTATAGCACTCAGTATAGGAGTGAAACATATGAGAGTGTTGGGAGATTCCAATCTTGTAGTCTCCCAAGTGAAAGGTGACTTCGCGTTACGGGAACAAAACTTAGCAGCCTACAGGACTTGGGCACAAAGGCTGGAGATGGAATTTCAGACCTTTAGCATAGAGTACACTCAAAGAAGTGAAAACAGGTTTGCTGATGCGCTTGCCACCCTGGGATCCCAAATACCATTTAATGGGAGAGATACGCTGATAAAAATAGGAAGGTAGGAACATTCTATTGTAAGGATCCTCCAAGGGATGTACCCCGGAGAGTCCAAACAGTGGGACTGGAGGGATGAAGTCAAAGAAAAGATGAAAGAGGCAGGGCCTAGAGGGAACATCAAAGAACTAATGGATTACACTCAGATAAAAGGAGAATTGTATAGAAGGTTGCCAGGAGGAATATTGTCTAGATGTATCACCGAGAAGGAAGGAAAGTCGAAACTAGAAGAATTACACGCCCAAGCATGTGGAGTTGCAGAAAAGGTCATCCTATATGGAAGGATGTAACGCATGGGGTATTACTGGCCAGATATGGACAAGGAAGCAGCAATTATACAGGAAAAATGCTAGGAGTGTCGCTTGGCAATTGATAAAGAAGAAAGCTACACGGTGTTCATTGCAGAAGATTGGCGGGTTCCTTTCATAGGATACTTGGCTCAAGGGATCCTGCTAACCGACAGGAAACTGGCCCACAAGCTCAAAAAGCTAGCAGGCAGGTATTTCCTGCAGAACGACATCTTATTCAAAAAGGGATACCATGGGGATCCCCTAAGGTGCCTAGGACCAAAGGAAGCTAGAGAAGTAGTCAGAGAAGTACATTCTGGAGATTGTGGAAGTCACCCGGGGAAGAGAAGGCTGTACAAGCAGTTACTGTTGTTGGGATATTACTGGCCAACGATGAAAAGAGACTCTGAGGAGCTGATCAAAGCATGTCATGCTTGCCAAGTCCTAGGAGATGCAATTCACACTCACCCAAATGTCCTACAGGATATGACGACACCATGGCCTTTTCACACTTGAGGGTTTGATCTCAAAGGGCCTATAAACCCTCCATCCAACGGTTATATATGGATCCTAGCAGCCACCGAGTACTTTACAAAATGGGTAGAGGCCATCCCTTTGAAAAAAGCCACTGGAGCAACCGTAGCAAATTTCATTCGAAACCACATCATTACAAGGTTCGGGATCCCCAGAAGATTGATCAGTGACAACGGAACCCCATTCATAAACAAAGATATGAAGGGGTTAATTGAAGCATACCACATCAAGCATGGGAGATCTACCCCATACTACCCACAAGGAAACGGCCAAGCTGAAGCTACTAATAGGGTAATGTTGAAGATCCTTAAGAAAATGAAGCATGAGTATGGAGGGAAATGGAGTGACCATCTGGCAGATGTACTTTGGGCATGTAGAAGCTCTGTAAAGACAGCCACAGGATTCTCCCCATTCTCCCTGGTCTATGGAACAGAAGCCATCAGCCCCGTGGAGTTAGTCATTCCTACACCAAGGGTAGTTTTGGAGGAAAATCATGGAGAAAGTCAGGACACAAACAATGAAAGGAGGCTAGCAGATCTGGAAGGGGTAGAAGAAGAAAGAGAGCTGGCCAAGAAAAGAAGCCAGAGGTACCAGCAAAGAATGACCAGAGCATATGCACAAGCAGTGTTCACTGAAGGGCAATTAGTACTAAGGATGGCGAAGCACGTGAGGAGGAACCTGCCAGGGCCTTCCAAGTTCACCCCAAAATGGGAAGGACCCTACATCATTAGTGCAGCTCATAAGAGTGGGTATTATTACCTTACCAAAGAAGATGGAACAGTCTTGACAGAACCCATAAACGGGAAATGGTTGAAGCAATACTATGCATAAGGACGAGGGGATCTCGGTACCTCAGGATCCTTTTACCAGCTTCACCATCTGCTAAGTTTTTTTTTATTTTTATCTTTTTATTTCAGCCTTTATCATGAATTCTGGTCTAAAATGATTTTGTTCAGGAACATATGATAGATTGACACTTTGTGGTCAATACTGCACTAAATGATTTTTCTTTGTTCCTTAAAAATGACCATATTTTAATGAAGTTCATTTTCTTCAATATTTTAGTCTTTCTTTAAATACTGCAAAGACCAAGTTTTGATAGATTTAAGGAAGGATACCTGAGTCAAAAAAGAAAAAGAAAAAAGGTATGTAATACCCTTTTACATATGGCCCAGGATTCACCTCACAGATAATTTCAGATACCCCACAGACAGTTCCAAGTGCATAGGTCTAGGATCACAGATAAAAGTAAAGTATCCAAGATACCTAGCCTAGCACTTGGCAAAAGAGGGGAACCTGTCAAAGTTCATGAACTGGGACCGTATCTCAAAAAAAAAATATATATAGGAAAAGATACCAGTGTACCCAGTTCAGTACTTGCATAATAGATTACCGGGTACCTGGACCAGAACTTACAGTGAAGCCTGTGGAAACCATGGTCCAGGACTCAGGAAAGAAAAGAGAAAAGTCACAGAAAAGAAAAGGCAATATATCAAAGAGAAAGGCAGATTCACATACTAAGAAATGAGAAGCAGTTTTGAAACAAAAAAAAAAAAAAAAAAAAAAAAAAAAAAAACAAAGAGGAAAGCAATGTTCAAAAGAAAAAACTTATACAACCCCAAATTGTTTAAGTAAATCTAAAGTAAGCTAAGGAATGAGGCCGACCAACAGGGAGGCATCCGGAGAAATAACAGGCACAGTCGAAGTAGAAAGGATCCGTTGCCGCTTGACCTTCAAGTCTTGTAAAACCTTGTGAGCATGAGCCAAAGCTTCCTCAGCAGCAGCTATTTCGGTGTCTATACTCTTGGATGATTGCCTCTGAAACAGCATATGAGCCAACAGACGCAAGTGATCCAACAAAAAAGACAAATTGAACTTGGCCTCCAGAAGGTCTTGGACCACCCCTCTCCACTCCAGAAGTTTTTCTTCAGACAGAGAATCTACAGAAGAGTTCCTCAGGGAAACCAGCATAGCACATAGCAACTCCATCAAAATATTACCCAAAAAAACGCCTCCCCTGAAGCCACTGGTGAAATCCTCGTGACTCTTGAGCAGACTCTCTAACAGCGGCAGGCCTTCAACAGGAACAGAGAAGCGCAGGAAGCTGCCATAAGAAGATCCAAAAGTATGAAAATGGCTGGCAGGAATACTGTTAAACTCCAAGAGATCAAAGTGAGCTAGGAAGGAGTAAAGCCTTGAATCAAGATCTGAGGCAGCCACTCTCGAGGCGTCCCTCATCGTTGTGTCACCACTTGCAGAGACTGGAGGACTTGCAGCCTTTCCCTCTGGCTGAAGATCAACAATTCGAACGAGTCTCACAATTCCTTCAGGGATAACAGGCTCAGAATCTATAAAGCCTGTATCAATATTCAAAAAAGAAAAAGAAAAGGAAGAACAGATTTAGTCTTAAAAAAAAAAAGGGAGAGAGAGAAGGACAAACCAGTACTGGCTTCCTGGGGCAGAGCCTCTTCTTCCTGATCCCTTGATTTCCCCGAAGATTCTGGGAAAGAACATAAGGCAAGTTGGAGAAAGGATGAAGAACCAATGGCAAAATGGCTAAAGGAAGGAAGAGATGCAGGGGGCTTCGCCATTTTTTATTTTTTTTTTTTAAAAAGAAGGGCGAAGGGAAGGAAAGAAAGGAAAAAGGAAACACAATGGGAGCAGCTCGCACTCACCTTCTGAGCTTTCTGATTCTAAAGAAGAGGCAACACTGGGAGCAGACTTCTCACTGGTTTGACCTAAAGGGAGAAAGAAAAGAAGGAACTCAAAGAAAAAACTAGAAAAGAAAATAGAGATGTAATGCTATTTCAAGGAAACGTGGCTCACCTATTTGTTTGGATAAAGGAGTGTCTCCCAAAGCGCCTTTATCTGACAAGGTTTGAGGAAACACAGTCCTGATGGGACTAGGAGTGCGCTCAAGATGGGGACTTTGAGATGAAGGGATCTTAGAGGCTTTGGGATCCTGAGAATCCTGGGAACCCTGCATCGGTTGCCCGGTTTCCTCAGCCAGACCACCAATAAGGGGCTCCCCCCCCCCCATAGTAGGAAAAGCAACAGAAAGAGCTGTGACAGTTTCCTCTCCCAAAGCCTTGCCGGTCATAGGAGGAGATACCTCCACCTAAAGGAAGAAGAAAAGGAAAAAGCAGTGCCAAGTAAAAAACAGCGGGGTAACGCTAACAACACAACATCAGAACAAAAGGGAAAGAACATAAAAAAAAGGGGGGGCACACATACCACGTCGTCACCAGAAGATTGGCTTTTGCCCTTTTTATAATCAGACTTGCGTTTGGACTGCAAAGGAAACCACCACTCATCAGCAAAATAGAAATAAATGCAACAAGGTGAACAAGTGAAAAAGAGAGAAGAAGGAAAGAAGTCTTGCCCTTCTCTCTCTCTCTACAGATTCTCTGGAAGTCTTTTGCTTACTACGAGTACGCTCAGAGGGTCCTAAAGGAGGCTGGGATACAAAACCAGAGGATCCTAAAGAACCATGGACTGAAGCAGTCATAGGAACCTGGGAAAAAGAAGATTCTACCTTAGTCTTCTTCTAGGTCCTTGAAGCCAAAGGTTCCCTGACATCCTTGCCTTCCTGAGATGCCAAGTGTGTTTGAGATTTCCCAGTTTTTCTTCTTTTTGTCTCAGAACCTATCTCCACACCCCCTGTACTTTCATCAACATCAACAACTTTCATTTTCTTTAGCCTGACATCCTTACCTTTACTCGGAGCAGTGGCAGCACCTATTGTCTCCACTGCACCTTTCTTGATGGGCACTCCAGAGGAAGTGCCAATGACGAGACTATAACCCAGCCAAGTCTCAGGAAAATCCTATGCATAAGTCACCCAACCTCCCCTGGAGGCATGCCACTCTGCAAACCCAGTCTTGCTGCTTGCAGCAGCAGAAACAATCCCAGCAGTAGGAAGGGATAAACGCCTATTGGATGTTGGAGCAGAAACAATACTAAGATTTGGGGTTTCCCGAACTGTACCGAAGCCAACATAGTCAACGAAATACTTCTGTACTCTTCTCCAATAACTGGTATAGCCACTAGAAGCAAAGACTCCTCTTTGGGAGTTAGGCACTGCAAATTGGAGACTCCTCTGTGACCAATAAGAAAAGGCCTACAGCCTCAGGAAAGGATCCAAAGAAGGAAGGGACGGCACCACGTCCTTAAAAACTGGAGGAACGTCCTGATCAAAACCAAACTGTCGGAGCACCTGGTGTGCTGAATAATGGGTATATTTTGGGCCACTCGAAGAAGGCATAGGAAGCCAAGAGGGGCTAATGCAGGCAAGATAAGCCAGACTGCCCTCATCACCACAGCGCAAGTCAAAGGTATTACCTGTGGAAGATAAAAAAGAAGACAATGCAGAATCACACGCAAAACCAGGGCCAAACTCACGAGGGGATCTCCAATGTAAGTTCCCTGCTTGGTCAAATAACTCCACAAGATTGAGGCCACCACCTTTCAAGCTAATCCAACGAAAGATGATGGGAAAGGCATCAATAGAATTGCCACAAAGACCCTTCACTATGTCAGGGGATCCTTGGAATTTGTCCTTCACAAATTTCAAATTCCTGCACTTGGCCAAAGTAGCTGCAGAACGGTCCCACATGAAAATCTGAAGGATAACACAGTGGAGAGATGAGGTAATCACATAACAAGAATCACCCTCGGTCTCATCTCCATGAAGCTGGTCCAATTGAGAGTAAACATGACCCAAAAACAGAGGGGCCAAAGGATATTGGGTACCTCGAGCCAACTTGATTGCTAACGGAAAAAAGGAAGACTTAACTCCGTACCCAAGAAACTCACTAAACAAGAACTTGCTAAGCCAAAAAGCCAGAAAACCAGCCCACCTCACTTCCTTATCTTTCTCACGAGAGAGGGTCATCACCCATCTCCCCATTCTAGCCGGCTTACCACCAGAAGAGGCAGCACGACCACCAAAATGACCAAACAATTTGTCTTCTACCACAAGATCCTCATCAAAAAGGTTAATATCAAAGGGGCTCTCGTCACCAAATACCGGAAGGAGGAAGTTATTAACCACATCTTCCAAGGTAATTGTCAATTCACCAACAGAAAAGAAAAAAGTATGAAGGGAAGGGCACCAACGACGTACCAGATGCCTGAGCCCTTTGGCGTCTCTGAAGCCCTCAAGGTTTCTGGAAATATCCACTGCCTTTAGGATACCGGCGCACTCCAGGCAACCCACAAACTCAGCATCAGACAGTTCCTTGTCCACCCAAATAGGCCAGCCCTGAATTTTTCCCGGGAAAAAATCGAAGAAGATAGGAACCACCTCTCGAATTCCTTGTCTAATCTAAAGGTCAAAAATCTCTCTAGGGTCAGGAACCTGGGTGGAACTAGCGAAACCCACTTGGCCAGAAAACATCCAAGCATGAGGAGATGGAGGAGCCTCACCATGAGATACATGAGGGAAAAATGAACTGAGAGAATACCAAGGATCCCGTAAAGGGAAGGCCGGACGTTCGGAAACCTCGCAAGAATCACTCGGAGCAGAACCAGAAAAACCTTCACCCTTAGAAGGACTGGGGGTACGCTCTCTCCTCTTTCGGGAAGAAGAAGAAGCCATTGGAACAACACGTACAATGAGAAGAGAAGAGATTGAAAGTACAAAAAAGGGGAAGACTGGAGTAACAGAGAAGAAGAGAAAAAGAAAGAGAAACCCAAAGAATGAAAGACTCAAAAAAGCAAAGTGATAAGATGAAACGGCTACAATAAAGGCGCAAATAGCAGTTGGGGAAGACAGTGTATGGAAAGACGCGCCAGTTGCCAAAAACTTTAATTTGAAGAAGGGATTAATCAGCGGTTATTAATGAGAAGTAACAGGAAACGAGAAAAGTGGGTAGAGGAGTTTTACCTCAAATACTCAACTACCACGTCCCGTGCAAAGAGGAAGCTGCAAAAAATAATAATTATAAGGGAACACAACACATAAAAAGGAGATGACCAAAAGCAGCAGAAAAGGGCCGGGATCCCAAGTAAAAAGGAAGGGAACCCAGTAGAAGTTAAAAAGAGGGATCCTACGAAAATCTTAGAAAACCTAAATCACTCACGCGTGGGCTTCAGGCAACCCACGAGCTCGGGGGGCTAAATGTTGAGGTCTAAAAAAGGATCATAGTGAAGGAAGCCCAAAAGAATGAGTCAAGCCCAAAAGGAAAAATCAAGCTAAGCCCAAAGTAGCAAATACAGGAGACCCATGAAGGAATAAAAAAAAAAAAAGGCCCAAAGGATCTTGAAGCCTAGACAAAGAAGCATCCAAAAAAAAAAAAGAACCACGGCAAGGGATAAGAAGCAAGGATCCTCAGAAACCATCAAAAGGCGCAGATCCTTTAAGGCACAAAGACAAAGGAAGACTAGGACAGCTCGAAAGAAAAAGACAGAAGAAGAAAACAAGAAACAAAAACAAAAGAACGCAAGCCCCAGTAGAACCCAGCGACCTCTCATGGCACAGACAGAAAAAGCCTTGGGGAACCAGAATAGGGAAGCACAAAAAAGGAATGATAACAAGTGGCTTTCAAGTTGGCAGAACAGGATTCCGCCTAGATGGGAAAGAAAAGGGAAAAGTGGAAAACGTCAGAAACGGGGATGCCGAGAAGGGCATACCTCAGCACGTCCCAAAGAAGATGGCCAACCAGGAACTTTCAAAAGAATCAAAGCTGAAAGAAAGAAAGAATGAGAAAAAATGGAAATGGGACTTACCGAGATGATGGGAACAGGTCGTGCTCTGTTTGCAAAAGGGTAAAACAGGGGAACCAACGGTTTCTCGGGAGGACCAAAAACTCCATTATAAAAGGAAGGGATGGGTTGTGAAGAAAAGACAGCGAAAAAAGAGAGAAACACAAAAAAGAAGAGATTTGCTGGAAAAACTATCAGTAAAATCTGTGGTGAAGAGAAAATACTAAGGGAAAAACAAACATTGCTTCCCAGTATCCTGTAAAAGCCACTATTGCACATACTCGGATTCAAAGAGAATCAAACTTTACAAGTCTTGAAGGCTGAAATAGCCATTCAAGACTGTAATTTTTGAGCTTGATTGAACCTTGTATCACGTCCTAGTGAGCTTTCTGTAATTAAACAGACAATGTATTAATGAAATATGCTTCATATTTCCCAGGATCCTCTCAGCATTAATTTTTTTTATCGCTTTGCTAATCCTGTTTCTTTCCTTCTGAATTTACCTTGTTGATTTTTGGCATTCTTCGATACGAATATCCTTGCTTGTCATTTTTTATATTGTCAGGAGCATCCCCTGTATTTCACTTGATTCTTAAACAGCTCGTTAGCTGCGGTGAGTCAAGGCCCGGTTCACCAAACCTTTTATTTAGGCCCGGGATCCTTGGGCCTGAGTGTCACAAAAAAGGCACTCTCACACTATGCAAAATATAATAGATGTTGTGCAACATAAGTACCAATCCCAAGGCCTTGCTTCTCATATGCCTGAATTTCAAGTGTTCTTCAATGATCATGCATCCAATGATTTCAATACCCTCTTTGCCTCTCTCCCACAAAGAAGGTCATACTTTGCAACCAGAGTGCCAGGGTCTTTCCATGATCGGCTATTCCCTGAATCCTCTCTCCATTTTGTGCATTCATCTTATGCACTCCAGTGGCTCTCTAAGTTGCTAGAGGAGTTGCTAAATAAGAACTCTGCTGCGTGGAACAAGGGGAGGGTTCACTATGCAAGTGCCCCAGATGAAGTAGCTCAAGCTTATACAGATCAATTTGCTAAGGACATAACAACCTTTTTAGATTGTAGGGCTAAAGAGCTTGTGGTAGGTGGACTAATGGTGCTTATCATGCCAGGAATTCCCAATGGGATTCATCGTTCTAGCGCACCAACAGGAATGATATTTGATTTCCTTGGACTCTGCCTCATTGATATGGCAAAGGAGGTAAGCCAGCAATCAATTATTAGCCTCTATTTCTTTTTGCACTAGAAAGTTTTCAAGTCAAATAGGTCACTGCAAGTAATTTAGTGGACTTACACTAAATGTCAAAATATGAATTTAGAATTTGGACCTTAAAATACAAAATTATGTAGAACTAAAACTTTATATATGTCTCTCTCTGCAAAACTCAAAGAATAAAAAACTTTATATACTCGTCTGATAATAGAAATTTGCTAGCAGCATGGAGTACTAGAACTCGTCTATAGAATGTACAAGCAATTTGCTTGGAAAACAACATAAAAATAAAACCACTTCATAAGGTTCTCTTTTGTAGGGGTTGGATGTTCTCACTTCTTCTAGTTATGCTTTGTTCCAAGAACAATTTTTGTTCCATATACGTAAAAACCAAAAGAATTATATTAGTGATACTATAAATTTTATTACATATGCCTTGCAAACTAATGTGAGTACAAATCACAATAATTCAAACATTTATTTATTATGTTTTTGGAATAGCACCAATTGCATTCACTACTTTGTCAAGTTGTAAGCCTTTTGTAGTAAAATTGGTAATAATTTAGTATTTCCAAACCAAAATACCTACTTTTATCTTTGCAGGGATTAATTAGTGAAGCTCAAGTGAACACCTTTAACTTGCCTGTGTATGTTGCCTCACCCAAGGAGATGACACAGCTGGTGGAAACAAATGGGTGTTTTAACATTGAAAGAATGGAGACAACACAACCTCGGGCAAGAGTGGACGGCATCAGTGGCCAGGCATTGACAAAGCACCTAAGAGCTGGCATGGAGGGTATAATAAGCAAACATTTTGGAACTAAAATTATTGATGAACTATTTGATCGATTCTCTAAGAAACAACAAGAGTCTTTCAACCTGTTGGAGTCAAAATACAATGTAGGAACTCAGCTCTTTATGGTTTTGAAACGCATATGATGCAGCTTTGGAAGCAAATGTAAGACCTCTTATTATATCACAAGCTTGCATATGTATCAACACAACACTAGTTATTTCTGTTGAAAACTTTGGATAAGATGGTTTTATTTATTTATTTAATGACTCAATAGTTAAAATGGAGAAGAGATTTAAACCTTGAATGTCTCTATTGAAAATATCGTGAGGTTCTAACTAATTGAGATATAAAGCTCTTGGCCACCAAAGAATTAGGGTTAAAACAATTGGAAATCTTTCTTTTCACAAGATACAAGTTGATTAATTAAGAGTAACACTCTCTATTCTGATTCCAATCAATAAATGAACTAAGACTTATGAAGGATCAACTTGGAATAATCATCTAAGTATGAGTACTAACAACTTACATCCTCAAGGAAAAACATTTAAAATATTGGTTGGAGGGGTAGAAAAGTGGAATGATAGAAAATAGTAAAGAGATAAAACAAATGGGAGGATAGAAGAGATATGGAGGTGTTTGGATTTCTAGTTTCCATAACTCATAACTCAAAAATGGTGGGACCCATGACTCAAAAGCTTGCTTGGATTTCAATAACTCTGTTTCCAGTTTTTGTTTCCATCACTCAATTCTCTGATTTTTGAGTGATGAGTTATGGAAACTGAAAACACATTTTAGCTACTTTCAGTTTCCATAACTCTATCTTCAATGGCATTTTTGTAATAAACATTACATATGGGTCCCACGGTCAAACTTTTTGCTCTCTCCAATAGACTTTATCTTTTTTTTTTTTTTAAAAAAAAAATTTTATTGTCTTTCACGGGTCTGGGACACACCTCTCTCTATTCTCCTCTTCTTCTTCTTCTTCTTTTTTTCTTTTCTTTTTCTTTTCACATTGGTTTCTGGGTTTGGTTACATTTTTTTTTTTCTATTTTTTTTTTCCATTCCTTTTCACTGGGTTTTTTTTTTTTTTTTCCTTTTCATTGGATTTCCATTCCTTTTCTTTCATCTCAAGTTCGTCAAAGTTGTTGCCACTATTGATGTTGTTGCTACTATTGTCACTGTGGGTTGTAACGGCGGTTGGGACGATGGTTTTTTTTTGGGTTTTTGGAAAAGAAAAATACTGGATGAAGAGAAAAGCAAAGAAAAATAGGGGAAAATGAAGAGAAAAGTAGAGAAAAACGAAAGGGAGAGGCAGGGAAAAAAGAGAGAGAGAGAGAAAAAAAAAAAAGTCAACTGACATTGGGTCAGTGTGTGGATCCCACAAACAATTGAAAAATATTGAGTGATAACAAGTAAGTGATGGTACCAAACGGGGTGGGGTGTAGGGAGTTGGGTATTTTAAGTGATGAGTGATGAGTGACGGAAATTGAGTAAGGAGTGATAAGTGATGAAAAAAAAATCCAAACAAGGCCACTGTTTGGATTTTCAGTTTCCATCACCCATAACTTAAAATATGTGAGTCCCACTGCTGAGTAGTGTGTTTGGCATTGTTTCCAGTTTTTGTTTCCATCCTAATACACCTAAGAATATCTCAACAAAAAAAATAAACAAAACCTATTTCATGTTTCTCTAAAATCTCAATCCCTTTTCACCTCCTACATCTCCAGCCAATCCTCGCCAGACCAACGTTTACCGCCACACTACCTCACCAAACTTCCATCTGCCGCTGCACTACCTCGCCGAACCTAGGTGATTTGTTCTTGTCCTCAACATTTTTTGGGTTTTGCTAAAAAAATCTCAATCCCTCTTCAGGGATGATTTTTTTTTTTTGGTGGGTTTTACAGAAGCCCATAACCATTAATATGAACAATTACGAGCTCTGAACATAAGTTGGAGTGACCACATATAATAGCAACTAACTCAAAAAGTGCAACAAGTCGAGAACTGAATATCACTTGTTATTAAAAGGAAAAAAAAAAATGCTCTCTATAATGCTGGAAAGTGCAACAAAGTTGCCTCGGCATTTTCAATCACTATATATGTATAGTATCCCATTAGCATATCTGGAAAACCATGTAACTAGCATCATCATACAATTTCCGTTTTAAAAATAAATCTGCAAAAACCACCAGAAGCAGAAGCATTGGCTCAGATTCTAGGGTGCAAGGTATCCAATCTGCCTTTGAAACAATTAGGACTGCTTTTGGGTTTGAAATTTAAATATAAAAATATTTGGAATCTTATACTTAAGAAGATGGTCTTTTTAGTTTAGAGTCATAACAAGTGTAAAACCCAAAAAAAAAAAAAAAAATTGTCCTTGAAGAGGGATTGAGATTTAGCAAAACCCAAAACATTTTGAGAACAAGAACAAATCACCTAGGTCCGGCGAGGTAGTGTGGCGGCGGACGGAAGTCCGGTGAGGTAGTGCAGCGGCAAAAGTTGGTCCGGCAAGGATTGGCTAGAGATGCAGGAGGTGAAGAGTGATTGAGATTTTAGGGAAACATGAATAGGTTTTGTTTATTTGTTTGTTGAGATGTTATTAGGTGTATTAGTATGTATTGATTTTACAATGAGTTTAAGTAAAAGTTTGATGTGGCATGTCTTTATTAGCTGGTGTAAACTAAGGGGTTTACACCCCATCCTTCTTGAATTTAATCTCAAATGAGAAAACATGAAGATTTTTTATTGAGAAAGTTTGTCATTGGATTTTTGGCCACAAGCATAGCTAAGAATGCAATGATAATCAACTACTATATGAAGAATAACTGGCAAAAAAAGAAAAAAAAAAAAATATATATATATATATAGCATATGGATCTTTTATTGGAATATCTGTCCTTTTATTTTTGGAAACAGGTTGTTGTAATTGGTGTTAGAGCATCGACATCAGTGGATGCAAACTTGTCATCTATTTTGCACAAAAAAAAAAAAACTACTTTTTCTATTTTATACACCTATTTTTACAAAACACCCACATCAGTCCATCTATTAAATACCATATTTTATATAAATAATATTTTTATATTCTTTTTTAATATTATTTTATCTCCCATTTCTTTTTCCTATTCTTCCTCTTCTTTCTTCTTCTTTCTTTTTCCTTATCTCTCTGTCATTTCCTCTTTCTTTTCTTCCTCTTCTTTCTTCGTCTTTCTCTCATGGTAAAAACCCAGAAGCACCATCACAAGCACTCCATCAACACCACAACCATCATAAGCACTCCATCAACACCGATCTCCGTCAACCCACAAAATCGATCTCTATCAACACCGATCTCCGTCAACCCACAAAACCCAGAAGCACCACTGTAAAGTTGTGATTTACAACTATGTTTTATGTTGGCTTTATTCCATGACAAAAAGTGTTGTAATTGCTTTAATTTTATTCCTTGTATTTTGTGGGATTTTATTGTATTGGGTTTAGTATCAAGTTTGTGAAGAATCAGTGGATTTTGCGAGAAGTTCGCGAGAAGCTAACCCATGAAAGAGCCACGTGAGGAGCACATGTCTGGAAGCTAAAGAGTTGTGCCAAGTTGCCGTCTTCGCAAGTGTCTCGCAGGTAAGGCCTTCCTGTGAGACAATCGCGAAACATTTTGCCTGGAGGATTTTTATGTGTGACTTCCTTACCCTTTACTCATACTATATATACCTTTATCACCTACAAATGTAAAGGAGGTCATTCAAAGAGAAAAACCCTAGATAGGTTTTCTACAACACACACCCATCTTTTAGAAAGAGAGCTACTCATCCTTAGTGAGTATTCATTGTAGCCTCTTCTCCTTCCCTCTCCTATTATCATATCTAGAGAGGAGATTTGTACCCAAACACAATTCACACCTTTTCAGTGTAGTGAGTGTTTTTGGTGTTGTTGGGAAGCATTGGAAGAAGTCAAGGATGGCAGATGCAACATGGAGCTTGTTACAGGATTCGGAGAGCTAGACAAGACATGGTTCCGAGAAGCCTTGTTGGAGTAGGAGCTTGGAGGGCTTTGGTACAGCGGATAGATTAGGCTTGGAAGGTCTCTTGCTAACCCATGTATCCCAACTGATTGTCTAGTGGATCGATTACCGCTTAAAGGGCGGCGGAGAGGTTTTTCGCCAAGTTCTTCGATTTCCTCTTCGATAACACATCAAGTGTAAAATCTATCGAGCCATAACTTTTTTTTGGGGGTCTAAACAGCTCTTGTGTTTTTAACACATTTTCGAGTTTTCAACCACCACAAGCACTCCATCAACACCATAACCATCACAAGCATCACAAGTACCACAACGCCTCTCCAATCCACCGATCTCCACCAAAACCTAGAACCAATCCACATTACCGATCCACATCACCTCTCCAATCATCAATCCACATCACCGATCACCGATCCAAATCGCCTCTCCAATCCATGATCCACGATCACTAATCACCGATCCAACGATTTTGTTCCAATGGTTGATTTTGTGGTTGATTTTTTATTTTTATAGTTGATTTTTGATTTTGTGTCTATGGGAGCGTGTGTATCAGAGGAAGAAAGAACATGATGAGGGAGAGAATGCGTTAGTTTTGCAGAGGGAGAAGAGAGAGAAAAAAAAGGAGTGAATCAGAAAATTTTAAAATATTAATAGCTCTTGTATATTTATGCACAATTTTACACCCACTGATGTGGGTGTTTTTTTGTTCAAAATGTGTAAAATCAATTACTTTTTCTATTTTGCAAGATTTTACACATACTAATGCTAATTCTCTTTAAAAAAAAACTACCATGGCCAAGAATCACGCTCTTCCGTAAAGTTAAAACTTGAAAGCCCACAAAATTCTATAAAATGGGGTAACTTGTTAATATTATTTCTAGCGATTATTTGTAGGGAATGGTAGTGTATGGCTTTGGAACTAGCTATTCTGCACCAGAGTATAATGTTGAACTAGTTTAAAGAGAACCATTTTAAACTTTTCATATATCTTTATATTAGATGTGAATTTTGAAAATCTAACCGTTAATTACATGTTCTTATTTTATCCTTCATGTTTGTAAAATTTCAAGAAGATCAAAGATCAATTGCTATATTATCAAACAAATGTTAAAATTTTAAGTTTTTGTGATCCAAAATCTTGTATAATAAATAGGTTATGAATCGAATAGTAAATAACATCCAATTTGAACGAAATTTGATACATATGTTAAGAACATAAGGGGCATGAAATTCAATGGTTAGATTCCTAAAATTCACATCCAAAAAAGATAAATATGAGAAATTTGAAGAATTTTTCTCCAAATTAGTTTAGAGAAAAATTTTATTCATTTTCTGTTTCTCTTTCCATTTTAGCTCTCTCTCTCTCTCTCTCTTTATTTATTTATTTAATTTTTTTTTTAAGACGATTGAGAAGAGCAGGCCTGATCAGGTCTCTCAATCAGTAGCTAGTAAAAAGAAAATCCCGTGTATTTATTTTTCTAGTGTCCATATCAGGTCTCTCTCAGTAGCTGGAAAGTGATATCTGAAATGATATATACCCAATTCGACTCAGGCAGGCAAGTAAAAATCATTCAAGCTTTAATTCAGCCTTGAATTAGGCACTTCACTTACAGCTATGGTACGGTGGTAACTTATATAACTTCTTCACAATTTGGCCAATTTAACATACTATAAAATGTTTCATTTTGGTTTCCTAATTTTTTATTTGTTGGTATGAATTTTTTTTTTTCGCTTTTAATTTGGTATGATTGAGGGAAAAGTTGGTTTAAGTTATTTTACAGTGAATGTCAATATTATTCCCTGTGGTGCATTTTGAGGCCAATATCCTACACAGCCTCTCCCTTCAACTATATCCAAGCTACCAATATTTGGACCTTGTATTGTTATCTTTATCAATCTTTGATGTTTGCAATGAAGGATTCAAAAAAGTTAAATTGGTTTCACAATGATGCAGCGTGACAAACCACTGAAAACTGTGGGGGCCAAGAAAAAAATAATGCGTTTGGTAGGAAATTTTTTTTTAGGAGTGTTGGGTTACCTTTCTCTCCCTTCAACTATATCCAAGCTACCAATATTTAGACCTTGTATTGTTATCTTTATCAATCTTTGATGTTCCCAATGAAGGATTCAAAAAAGTTAAATTGGTTTCACAATGATGCAGCGTGACAAACCACTGAAAACTGTGGGAACCAAAAAAAAAAAAATAATGCGTTTGGTAGGGAATTTTTTTTAGGAGTGTTGGGTTACCTTTCTCTCCCTTCCACTATATCCAAGCTACCAATATTTGGCCCTTGTATTGTTATCTTTATCAATCTTTGATGTTTGCAATGAAGGATTCAAAAAAGTTAAATTGGTTTCACAATGATGCAGCGTGACAAACCACTGAAAACTGTGGGGGCCAAAAATAAAATAATGCGTTTGGTAGGGAATTTTTTTTAGGAGTGTTGGGTTACCTTTCTCATTTTAAAGTGTTTAAACACTAAATTTAGAGAACTCCTACCAATTTTTAGTTTTCAAATAACATTGTATAATAACATTTTTATAAATATGTTCAAAATTATAGGTCCCACCTGATTAGACCACATGAGGGAACTTTTTCTTTCTTCAAATATAATAATAATAATAATAATAATAATAATAATAATACTTTTACTATATTTATCAGCTTTAAAATATATATACACATACATACCAAATATACAATTATATTTTTTTCACATTTTAAAATATGTTATTTAAAACATGGTATCAAATACATTTTTTACATTATGACTACTTTAAATACGTGTTTTTACAACACTTTAAATCACAATTTTCACATAATTTTGAACAACAATATTTAAAATTTGGTAACAAATCTCTCATTTAACCATCAGAGATTTTACCAGTTGAACTAACCAGAACCCACAATTTTTAAGTAACTTGTTAATTCTAGCTATAGTATACTAATAAAACCAATAAAGTAATGGTGATTTAAAATAAAATAAAAAACATATAATCCCGTAGGACAATGTTCTTGTAAAAGAGCCCATAATTTTAGGGTCAGATAATGATTGTACATGTTACATATTACTGTAGACTACATAAGCATTATTCAAGAAAAAAAAACAAAAAAGAGACTACATAAGCATCGACAATGTCAGTGTCAGATTCCTTTCAATTACCGGGCAAAAATTAGAAGAGGAATAAAATAATATATTTTCCCGTTTATGCGGGTGGATCCGATGTCAAACCAATCCTCACCTTCAACCAACGAGAAAATATAAATGAGAAAAATATTAAGATTTTTTAATTGAGAAAGTATAACATTGGATTTTTGTACAATAAAATAATAGGGACATAAAAAAAAAAAAAAAAAAAAAATGTCCACAACTATTATCACAAATTGTTCCGTGGTGAAATGTGAATGGTTAAGATGAAATGATGGATCCACACTTTTATCGATTACCATTGTTCGGTTCAGTAGAGTCAATACTGTACCATACCTGCCGGCCGGTATAGAAAACACGTCTATTTTGTACCGCTTTTTGTACCGAAGCTCACCGGGTTGTATTGGCAAAACTGGAAAAAAACCGGATACCAACTGGAAAAAGAATACCGGACGATAAAAGAAAAACAAAAAAAATGAAATTAAGTGATTAACAGTAAAAGATCTTTTACAATGTAACCAATATTACCGCCATCACCAGAACTGTTCCAAAAGTGATCGCCATTCTTCTTCACGGCGTTCACGCCCATCCGCCTCTCTTAGTTTTTAAGTTTTTATTCCTGAAGACTTTTTAGTTGTTTGTTTTGTGGTGACTTTAATAGTAAAAAACTAAAAGTAAAGGAGGTCTGCTTTTTGTTTATAATTTGTGGCAGTGTGCCTCTGACACACCCACGTGAATTGTTATAAAATTTTTAGATTTCAAATTTGATTTTGATTTTTTTTTTCCTCTAATGCAAAGAAGTATCAAACGGCATTTTAACTTTTAATAAGTGAAAAAAGTTTTTGTACTGTCAAACTTTACTGACTGTGATATTATTATTATTAATTAGAAGTAGGAACAACAATTTCTATTATTATTAATATTACTTAGTTGAAATTTTAACTAAAGATTAACATATTAAATGAGATAAAAGATTTATAAATTTAAATTTTTTTAATAAATTATTTGAATTTTGGTTATATATATATATATATATATAGGATTTTGTTAATATGTGTCCTTATGGCACATAATAATTTTCATTTTTGGAAAAAATTTTCTTGAGAATTGAAAAAATATTGACAGCTTTTTCAATTCCCTAGAAAATGATTATAAAAATAGATAGCTTAATGTGTACCCTTAGGATACACATTAACCGGACCTATATATATAATAGCGGTAAATTCAAAACGATATATCGATATCGAAATATCCCGTTCCTTTGGCCAAATCGGTACGGCCTCCGATACGAGATTAACTCTCTTAATTCGGTTGGACACAAACAAGGTTGAGAATGCAATGAAAATTAATAACTACTTAAGGAATAATTAAAAAAAAAATGCTAACTGATACTTTTAGGATAATGATTAACAATCTATTTAAAGAAAGTTTTTATGAAAAAAAAAAAATTAATATTTTAATAATTTTTTTTATTTATCATGAAATTAATGTCAAAAATTTTATAAAATAAATTATTAACAAAAGTCTTAAATATTTCCATTAACATGACTCTCAACAAAAATCAGTACTATATCAATTTTTTATTGGAAAAGAGAAGGATCTGTCCTTTTGTTTGTCATAAAAAATAAATAAAAAAATAAAAAATACCCTCTTACATAAAATGTTTTATGTGAACGCTCCTCCTTAAAGTCAACACTTGAAAGCGCACAAAATTCTATAAAATCAGGCGCCTTATTAACATTATTTCTAGGCAATTGTTATTAAATTGTGGCTGGCTAACCCAATCGTTGTCAGAGTACAATGTTAAGAATATAAAGCAAATAGCTCCTATCAGCTGGCATAACTTGGTGAGAACACAAGCGCGCACGCACACAGAGAGAGAAAGAGAGAGAGAGTTGAAGATGAGTAACAATACAAACATGGTGCCTGAATCTTATCCAATGAACGGCGGAGATGGCAGTAATAGCTATACCAAAAACTCCTACTTCCAGGTTTCTTCAATTTTATTATCTATTTTTCTCCTATATCTTCCTCTCTTCTAATCTTTTTTTATTTTATTTATTTTTTATTTTTATTTTTTAAGAACTAATCTTCTAATCTTATTTGGCTAGGCATGTTGCATACTAATGTGTATATCATTTGGTAATGAATTTTTACCGGCCGTATAATGTGCATGCTAGTAAATCTCTGGGCTGCAACATGTTGCTATCAAGCCCCAAATGGAAGAAACCCCTTTTAACCAATAGAATATATTTAATTTATTTGTTTTGCAAAGAAAAAAAAAAATTATATATATCCATAAATTGAAGTTACACATAATATAATTTTAAGAAATTTTATACCTACTGATATTTTTTTAATTTGTGTAAATTTTGACAAATTCATTGTTAGATTTCATTATCTGTTCTCCATTTTTACAAAATTTCAAAATATCAAATATCAACAGCCATGTCATAAAAACTGTTTAAATTTGAAGTTTTTATAGATTAAAATAATTCATAAAAGATGAGTTTATAGATTGAATGATAAATAACATCTGCTTAACATGAAAATTAGTATGAATGTTAAGAACATATAAAACTTGTAATTTAACGGTATGATTTTTAAAATATGAATTTAATAACAAGTTATTGAATGATATAACATTGTTTAGAGTTATACTACATGGAACTTGAAATCAACCCATGTATACCTTTATTGGCCAATACAATGTGTTGTTTATTTGTCTAATAATATAAAAAGGTTCTAGTGAAATTTTTTTTTTTTTTTTTTAAATTTATCATTTCTTCAAATGTTGTGTATTCTATTGACGTGTTTTAGTCATAGTTGCCAAAAAGAAAGAGAAATGCTGCCAATAAGCCAGTGGATTCATTTACAAAATCAATTATAAGTTTATAACCACAACTTAAGACCATACCAATGATTCATATTGTATACTTGTGCATATGTTGATAATGACATACTTAACTTAGTATCCATTTAGATAAACCTAATGTCCATCTGGTATATCTTATTTTTCATTATTTTTTTTTTTAAAATAGGGTTGTTTAAAAATAGAAAAGAAAAGAAAAACTATATGCAATAAAAAGTGACATTTAAAAAAGTCGAAAACTACTATGATTGACATACCTAGTATGCAGAGGGCAGGTACAAATGCTATGAAGGCAATAATTGATGATGTGATTGCGGAGAAGCTTGATGTAGAAAAACAAATTTCTAGTTCAAAGAGCACACTCCGCATAGCAGATTTGGGATGTTCAGTTGGGCCAAATACCTTCATTGCTATGCAAAATATAATAGATGCTGTGCAACAAAAGTACCAATCCCATGGCTTTGCTTCTCATATGCCTGAATTTCAAGTGTTCTTCAATGATCATACATCCAGTGATTTTAATACCCTCTTTGCCTCTCTCCCACCAGAAAGGCCATACTTTGCAACTGGAGTGCCAGGGTCTTTCCATGGTCGGCTATTCCCTGATTTCTCTCTCGATTTTGTGCATTCATCTTTTGCACTCCAATGGCTCTCTAAGGTGCCAGAAGAGCTGCTAAATAAGAACTCTGCTGCATGGAACAAGGGGAGGGTTCACTATGCAAGTGCCCCAGACGAAGTAGCTCAAGCTTATACAGCCCAATTTGCTAAGGACATAACAACCTTTTTAGATGGTAGGGCTAAAGAGCTTGTTGTGGGTGGACTAATGGTGCTTATTATGCCAGGAATTCCAAATGGGATTCCTCATTCTAGTTCAGCAACAGGATTGATGTTTGATTTCCTGGGACACTGCCTCATGGATATGGCAAAGGAGGTAAGCTAGCAATCAGCTATTACTTTTTGCACTAGAAGCTTTTCCAAGTCAAATAGATCACTGCAAGTAAATTTATTGAACTTATACTAAATGTCAGCATATGAACTTAGAATTTGTTAAACTTAAACTTTTATATATTCATCTGATAATAGAAATTTGCTAGGACCATGGAGTACTTTAACTGGTCTATATAATGTACAAGCAATTTGCCTGGCAAACAACTTAAAAAGAAAACCACTTCATGAGGATCTCTTTTGTAGGGGTTGGAGTTTGTCACTTCTCCTAGTTATGCATTGTCCCAAGAACGATTTATGTTCCATATGTGTAAAAATGAAACTAATGATGCTAGAGATAATATAAATTTTGTTACATATGCTTTGCAAACTAATGTGTTTACAAATCACAATAATTCAAATACTCATTTATTATGTTATTTAAATAGGACCAATTGCATCCACCTCCACGTCAGGTTTTAGGCATTTTCTAGTAAAATCGGTAATAGTTTTAGTATTTTCAAACCAAAATGCCTACTCTTACCTTTGCAGGGATTAATTAGTGAAGTTCAGGTGGACTCCTTTAACTTGCCTATTTATGTTGCCTCACCCAAGGAGATGACGCTACTGGTGGAAAGAAATGGGTGTTTTAGCATTGAAAGAATGGAGATAACACAACCTTGGGCAAGAGTTGATGATCTCAGTGGCCAGGCATGCACGATGCACCTAAGAGCTGGCATGGAGGGTATAATAAGCAAACATTTTGGAATTGAGATTATTGATGAACTATTTGATCGATACTGTAAGAAACATGGAGAGATTATCGGCCTATTGGAGTCAAAACTCAATGAAGGAAATCAACTGTTTATTGTTTTGAAACGCATATGATGTGGCTTTGGAAGCACATATAAGACTTCTTATTGTCACAAATTTGCATATGCATCGGCACAAATTTTATTTCATTGTCAAAAAAGAAACTTTGATATTAGCTACAAATAAAGGTCCATAACAATAGGGACTTAACCACTTTTTATATGTTCCTATAAAAAATAAAATAAAATAAAAAAACCTCTTTTATATGAATAATGTTTAGTAAAGTCATAACTTAAAGAGGAAAAGTAACAACAATTGAATGTAATGCTAGTGGCAAGTGCAAACAATGCTCTAATATATTCAATTCATTGCATTGTAATGAAAAGAATTACACTCAGAGTTCACAATTCAATTCATCACTTGGTTGTGCAATTCAATACAATTGTTTGGAATAAACATGAATTGAAATGGCATTCATTTTGTGTGAATAAATTACAAATATTTTTGGAAGGTGGTACAGTGTAAAAGTAAATTAAGATGGACTAACATCAAAGCAAATTTAGGGAAGATAGGTGTGACCATGCGACTGAAACGTGGTATAATATTTTTCACAACTAGAAAAAACATTAAGCAAGTTGTGATAGGTGTTGACAACTTGCCATACACGTAGACATCATGCCTCTTAAGTCTTATCATATTCTCCTAAAGTTGGAATGAAGTAGCTGGTGTGTCATGCCATCAACCATAATCCTGTACTTTGATCACCAACTCTTTTCAAGTAAAAATTCAGCCTGCAGAGTTGACCGTTGCCAAATATAATGAGGGCTTCAAAACCACTACTGTGGGTCAATAGCCTCTATAAAAGGAAGAAACCATAGATATATATAATAAAATGATCAACTTAGGCATTTACATCTTACTAAACTGACATAATATTATACTCCGTTAAAAGAAGCAAACATCATGTACCAAAGTTAAATTCTGCACTTTCTATTTACATTATTACATACACATGATAAGAAGGAAAGTTAAGCTATAGAGATCATCAAAAGTTCAAGAGGGGACAACAAATGCAAATTTCTCAACTCAAACGCAATCCACGACTGAACTGGTGTTCCAGAGAAG
Source organism: Quercus lobata (assembly GCF_001633185.2). Lineage (NCBI taxonomy): Eukaryota > Viridiplantae > Streptophyta > Magnoliopsida > Fagales > Fagaceae > Quercus > Quercus lobata. The sequence continues at coordinate 36,641,228 of NC_044906.1, read as the reverse complement.
ACAGAGCCATCCTTTTTCTCGCTTTTTCCTTCTTAATGTGGACCAGCTTGTCATAAACACACCATGGAAAGCTAAGGAAATGATCTCGATTCATACCCTCATTGTAGGTACCCCAATAACTATAATGATATGTGACATGGTACCAAGCTGAAGCTTTTGCATATACATCTTCAGCTTCAGAATCTAAATCACTTCCCTTCTCATTGAACCAGGCCCTAGCTTCCTTTCTCAAGGACTTTACAGCCATAGTAATTGCTTCTGCATCTCTTCTCTTAGTGAAAGACTTGCCCATTCTCATGATATTCCCACTCAGTATTTCAGCCTCAGTTTTGATGCCATAATAGTCCATCATGTTTCCCAACTTGTAATCATAATTTCCCTTGTAATAAACAGCATCATCAATGAAATCCTCAAAGCCATCAACTTCCATATCAGAGTCATATGACTGCATTGCAACTTCAGCAGTGAAGGACTTAAAATAACTAGTATTTGGTGTAATGTCTTTTACCTCCCGGAAAAGCTTTCCAATCACATTTTCTGATATATAGGTGGGTTTGTCAGGCTTCTCCATGAAATCTGGATAATCTTTGACATGAAGTTCATGCGGTATTTCAGCTGGTACACCAGTTTTCGGAAAGTCAACAGCAATTGAAAATAGCTTTGCAAGCTCTATGCAGGAATTACTCATTGCTTTTGTAGGCTCTTTATCTGCAAATGCTGTGTGGGCATTGGCAATAATTCCTAAGCTGTCATTGACAATGTAATTGGTAAAATACTCCTGGACTTCCTGTAACAGAAAAAATAAACACCTCTTATATTGGAATTTGTGGAAAATAGAATCTTTTTAAGTTCTAAGGCATGAGGTTAGAGTTAAAATTGAGCAGAAAATTAAAATTCATTGAATTGACAATACATTATGACATATACAGAAATGCAACTCATCAATTCAATGCTTTGAAGGATTTTCATGGAATTCCAATTCATGTAATGCTGAACAAACTAAGCTACTACACAGCCAATGTTTGAGTTTCCATGCTGTTTGTATATAAAATTCTGCCTCTCTAGTACAATTTTTACTATGCTTAAATAATACATAGAAAGGCTTGTATAAAATCAAAACCGAAATGAAGTGTTAAATAGTTCCTATTTTAGATGACCAAACAGACAAATCCCTCAACAGATGAATATAAGACGAATCTCTTGACCAAACCCACGACTCCACAACACAGCTTCGAAAGCCCCACCATGCCAGGGCATCATTGGCAAGTATAAGGTCACTTATTAAACAAACAATTATGTATTGGCTATTAAACAAACAATTCTTTTCCTTCTTTTCTAACTCAAACATGTACCTGTGATTCTCAAGTCCTTCCTCTGCAGTAAATCGTGCCTATTAAGTGGGGGACTTTGATTGTCCCTAAAAATAAAATGGTGGTGTAACTTTCGGAGAATTTTGTGTGATAATTGGAAGACAAATCTTTGTCTATTAAGTTAGTGCGATATTGGGGTTTGGGTTAGTAAATGTTTATTTTGTGTTTGGGAGGTTCATATGTGTATATAGTTGTAATTTGTAATTCATATCGTTATGGTAGATTTTGGTTGGGGCAAGAAAAAATAATTAGTTCCAGGAAGCTAATACATAAGAAGAAATGCAAAATCGAATTCACCAACAATCTATGACAAGTAGTGTGCATAGCAGCAACTCCTCGTTTGATTACAATAACACATTTTGTAAAAACCATAAATCTTAACTTCTCCTAATAGAACTAGGACTCCTACTTTGACTAGTAAACCAAACCCTAATTGACTCAAACTAGAGCACACACAAAAAGGCTAACGTGCCTCAATACTCAAAACTGATGCTGTTTATTTTTAAAGCTAGTTGTTACTAGTGCTTATGTTGTATGATAAGTAGTTCCTTTTACTTGTAATAGCCTTTCTCAATTGTAACAGAAAGTTAGCGGATAGGTTGTTAGTGATAAGTGCAATAGTCTATCAGTTAGTTAGAGAAGTTTGTTAGGCTTTGGTCAATCATATGACAGCCACAAGATGGGTTCTTGTAACTAACTCAACAGCTTGCTTATGTAACTATAAATAAGCAAAGCTGCCCTCATTGTAATTGGTGGAATTTGAATCCAAGAAATATCTACCTGTGAAGTATTATTCCAAGAGTGTATCTCCTAAAGAGCTAGTTCTTCTTTATTTTCTCTAAGCAACTTAGCTTTCTAAAACAAATTTCCATTTTCACAAATTTCCTCCATAAAAACACTCAATATTTTATTAATCAACTCCATCTATTCTTTGAGTACATTAAGCATAAATATATGTAAGGATTTTTTCTTGTACTAGTAGTATTAAGACTCCTAATTTGAGGAATCCTAATAAATTGTACCAGTAGTATTAAGAATCCTAGTTTGAATTCTAATAAACAAAAAACCTTATAGAGCAAAAACTAATCAAACACTAACTTGAACTCAGAAAATAAAACTGAAGATACATAGGATCTCCAAGTAAATTCTAAACTCAACTAAACTACATAAATACCATTAATTCATAGGAGTTGCAAAAGTTACAATTAGGGGTGTGCATGGGTCAGGTTGAGGGGATTTTTTGACCTAACCCACTATGGTGAATCAAAAAAAATTCAACCCAACTTAACCCATCACATAAGTTCAACCCAACCCACATGGATCGGGTTGGGCCAGGTTGAACCCATGGGTTTGACAAATTTTTATTATTATTATTATTATTATATTGAGTAGAAAAAAATATAAATATTAATATATTAAAAAAACCCAAAGATGAGTATCAATGTAACTCCTTAAAGGCAAACAACACTAATGACTAAACAACAATAGTAATTTACTAGGATTTGTGTGAACTAATTGGCTTTTATATAGTATAGAAAGAGCTTGTTATTTTAAAAATTTTATTAATTATATAATATATTATATATATATATAATTAGTATTAGTAGGAGGAACCGAGAAAGTGCTGCTCTACAGCTGGTTTTTTTTTTAAAATTATTAAATATATATATAAGTGCCCTACACCTGGATTTAAAAAAAAAAAATATATATATATATATATATATATTAAATATATAATATATTTTAAATATATATTAAATATGGGTAGGTTAGATCGGGTTTGGTGGGTTTGTAATTTTATGACCTAAACTCAATCTGACCCGCTATTAAAAAAAATTTTGTAACCCAACCCAATCCACCCAAGCCCTAAAAACCGACCTAACCTAACGGGTCAGGTTGAGTCAGGTCGGGTTTGGCGGGTCGGTGGGTTTTCTGCACACCCCTAGTTACAATTTTGCCTCTAAATACAAAATTAACCACAACTAGTTATATTAAACCCCAAATTAAAATTGTTTTAACCCTAAGACACATATAACTAGACTTTTAAAACCACACCACTTTTGCTTCTACCACGCTATTGTTGCACCATCATTGGTGTTGTCCATGGATTTAGACATAGAATTTATGGAAACATTTGTGTATTGTGGTGCTTACTATTTTATTGCTTTGTGTGTTTGGCACAACAGTTATAATGACATCAAGCCACACAAGAGGGGAATGGGGAATAGAGATATCATGAATTATAACATTGAGATACCTTGATATAAGGGCAAAATAAGAACACAAGAGCTTGCCAAAAGAACATTAAGAGAACCTACATTTAGATTAAAACATAGGGGAAAAAAAGGGCTGCCCAATTATTTAAACATGCTATCATTTATCCAAGACAGCTATACCTCAATGGTAACATCATGATCCAACTGCAGACTTTGTGCTGGAGAGTAATCCATTGGCTGAATTTGCCGAGGTGGAAGGAGTTCAGGATCCCAACAGACGAAGTAGATATCTCCATCCAAGTCACAACCCGAACACTCATTTGGATGAGGCCTTATAAAAATCAAATAACTGTCAGTCACAATCATCTTTAGAAAATTCCACTAAATAGCATTCAAAAGAACGAACAACATTCTGCCACATATAAACTAACTGATGATGTTATAGACAAAGCATATAGTATTTGATAATAATGGGTTATCTTGCCACTAAAGCCAAAATCCTAGGTGAAAAATTACATTAGACTCAAAATACACAAATTAGTTCAGGTGTATGTCAAATTGTCAACATCACATAAATCCGAAACTTAAAAACTTCAAGGGAAAGTGAAGTCCCATGTAGCATAGACACTTGATTCCTCTGTAAGAGAAAACATAAGGTAGTTAAACATTTAGTTGAACCATAATTATGTTATTATTTCCCTTTTGGGGATTTTGCGAGTATAACTCTAATAGGAAGACCACAACATCCCAAACCCATATCCATGTTTTAACAAATGACAAGCATAGTTGACAAAATCATTTGCTAACTAGAAAGAGAGGTGACTAAGCCTTGTAGTAGTCAAATATAAAAATTGAAGGACTTCACGTAAATTTATCCACTGCAGTCACAGTTGCAACATATCGTCTACAGAGAATTTATTCTTGCAGACAACAGGTAGAATCTAGCTAGCTCAATAACAAAATGGTGCTTTCACATAAAGATGAGAGAGACAAAAATAAAAGTTGTCACCTATGATTCAAATAACATTATTCAAGGATAAAGTTGAAGAAGTACTAGGAGATTTAATTTACCTAAATCCTTTTTGGGGAAAAACAACACAGTCCACCATATGGTGCAAAGCTAACACATTAACGGCCTCCAAAACACGCACATCCCCAGGGTGCAAGCAGGGGTTTTTTGCAACTACTATCTTCCCCTTAAGAACAAATCGCTGATCTGATCCACTGCCGCTACACATGCTGAAATCATTGTGTAGCTGCCTAAGCTTGTAATTATTACTAGAAAATTGCACAAATACCTGACCATATTCCAAAGTTCTAGTTTCATCTAGACATCCCATCATTGCCCTTCCATCTGGAATAAATATCCTTGTTTTAATCCGCAATTCCAACAACTTTGATGCCCGGAATGTCTGCAGCATCATAGAAAGAAATGGTTCAGAATCAGGCCTATAACCACACTTGAGTATTTCCTTTAGAACATTGGTATTCTCTCCTGGGGACATCAAATCCAAAGCCTCCTGTGCCCTTAACGGATCTAGTAATATAGCATCAAGTTGGTCTACAGCTTCTTTTTGTTTTTTCTCAAAAACATAATCCTCAACTCCAAGGGTAGACAAAAGGGTGATCAATTGGCGATTCAGATAACAAGGCTGAAACTTGGTATGTGCCAAAACATCTAGTTTTGTGTTTTCTGATTCATACTTGGACATGCTCTTCCTTAATGATAATTTCGCAGATGAGGTTGGATCAACTGCGACAACACCTTTGTACCCACCGTATCGAATCTGATAGGCAGATGGAGTGTGTCCTTTACAACTGCATTTTAAAGCTACTTCCTTAGCAAATTCAGAAGATATTTTCCCAATTCCATCAGAGAAGACATACTTGACCCCATCCTGAACAACCTCTACATCAGGAATAACTTCAATTTCATGCTTTTCAACACTAAGAGTTTCTGTGGATGAACCAAAGGATTGACCCAATCTGGCAGCATATGTCGCCACATTTCTAATCTGATGAAAAATGCCCATCCACTCTCTGATATCATCAGCATTACGTCCATTTCTTGAAGCAAACATCCACGTGGAATTTTCTCGTAATTGACTTGATGAGAATGCAAGAAATTCAAACTTTTTATCACCAATAACTATGCCATTTCTAAGAATAGATAGAATTCTTTTGTAGATTCCAGTTCTCCTATCCTCATTACCAGAAGATGCACGTGGAGATAAATCTGTTGAATGCAGTTTATCCAATTCCTCATCAACAAAGGAGACACGAAGAAAATTATCAATATCTTCATGAAAATTGCGCAAGACACGATTTGACACATTAATTTCTGGACCACAAAAGTAAACTTTAGAAGGTGTTATTTGAACCCTACGTACATACACCAACCCAGAGTCTAATGATATAACAGGCGACTTTGGAGGATGTCGTGATGTGAGGTACTTTCTATACTGCTCACTAAGCCACCTTGAAGGCTCCTGCCAACATTCTTTTAAATGATAAAGTTTCTCCAGGGCATATTCTATTAAGGCAATATTCATTCTTCTTGGATCAACCAAGCGATAAAAACTAGCATCAAGTGTTGGTCCTGCAAGACAGCCATGTTGAACCAACGAGTTAATTTTAAACAAGATATCAAATGGTAAAGTAATCCCAGGCGGAGGGCCAACAATAGGCACCAAATCCATATTGGAAGAAAAACTAGACCCAGTTTCCAAAATATATCTTTCTTCACTTTCTCTGTAATAACCAAAGTTCTCCCGAAAATTTGGAAGCTGGTGATCAGAAGGAAGTTCCAAACACAAAGCAGAAGATTGCCCAATATAGCATGATGGAGTGAAATCAGTTGCACGAATCCATTGGTCATCAGGAATATGCATGAAATAATTAAGATTAGGATCTTCAAATTCACTTCCTGAAGTGAGCATAGCCTTCTCATAAATCCGAGGAGCGCCAAATAACTAACAATTAAAACAAAAATAAAAAATATTATAATATAAATAATTATAAGAATCCTTCTGTGAATGTCAACTACCAGTTAGTGTTAGAGAAAAAGTAAAGTCATTTGGTACTTACAGAGAATACACCATGTTTTGTTAATAGCTATTGCAAGCATAAATATATAGCTAGAGTATATGCTTATGAAGTAGTTGATTTTCATACTAGACACAAAAATGTATCTTTATATGAACCTTGCACTAGATAACTAACTACCAAAAACATTATTTTACATTAAAAAAAAATTCAATTTATATATGCATCACAAGTGTTGCACTCATGAGTTCTACTGGGAATGTAGTTGTTTACTACAGAAGACAGAAAATCAAAGTTAGAACTTCTGAGTTTATGTGCAAGGATGTGATGATTAAAGAAGATAGTATGAATCCTTTTTATATTGGTAAACTACACACACCCAGTAGGTATTGAACCCACTATTATGAAAGAATTGCCAGTTGAGCCATAGTTCATTGATAGATGAACTTTTTTGAATATATAGTCCAAATATTATTTACATTTGTAATTCTTAACCCTTGTGAGGTTATATTTGTAATTTGAATATGATAAAACCGGTGTTCACATGAGTAATTTCAACAAAGTAAAACATGCAAATCGTTCAAACAAGACAATGGAGGAATCAACACTTAAATAACACTATTTGTTTAGCTAAAGAAAAGATAACCAGGTATTTTATTTTTTATTTTAAAATGAACAATCAAATCAAAACAGACCAACCTGAATCAAAAGATGCTTAGTATCTTGACTGCGTGGATGACATAACTCAATCTGCCAAATATTCTCGTAATAAAGATCGAGTCTGTATTCCACATAATTATGGGAAAGAAAAAATTGTAACTTCCGTAATCCAATCCCAAAATTCACTGAAACATTCACCGCATTCCATAAAATTACAAATTTTTCATTTGAGATCTGACAACCAAGATGCAGTTTTATATTTTCCATGCTATGCAGAAAAGTTCTTGGCTTTGGTACAATGTCACGCTCCATTTCCCGAGCCCTCAGATAAGATGTCCCATACCATAACCCTAAGGAGATAATTAATTCAGCACATCTGGTGGTGGTGAATTGAATGATAGCATATGCCGCTGGACGCACACCTCTGCTTTGCCTAATCTTAATAGCATAAACAGTTCCTTCACCTGTATGTTGCTCCACAAACCGTTTAACAGTCGCTACAGTCACATTCGAAGGGAATCCATTCAACTGAATTGTCTTACCCATCCAATCCAATTAATTTTACCAGAAATCTATTCTGCCACAAGTCATCAACAAAAATATATTACATTTTACTTTGCATGTGCACAATATATCATAAACCAGGAAAAAATAAAAAAATAAATAAATAAATAAAAAAACTACTTAGTCTTTCTGTCAAGACAGTAAAGAATTTATCCCTTCTTTCATAGAAATTAATGATAAAATAAATACCTTACTGAATGTTGCAAATCTACACTATTTTGAATAATTAATTTCTTGGCACTGAACTCCCACTTCTCAAATGTCAGTATAAGTACAATAGTAAAACAACACTGCCTCCATTTATGCTGGAGCGGTACCCACCATTGTGGTGGGTGTATGTCATAAAAATTTATGGAGATAGTGAAGTCTGTATTGCAATAATTAGTATAAATGATAAAGGTTTTGAAAGTGTTTAAACCCCAATTATTCTTGAAGTAAAATTGCATAACTTAGTGAAAGTTCACAATAACTAGAAAATAAATAAGGAAATAACCAACAAAGTCTCTATCAATGCAAGAAAGGTAAGAAAATCAAGTTTACCATATACATGCAAAAGACAATTATTATCCCGAAATCAAGTCCATAGTATGGATACTTCCAGACCAGACATTAGACATTTCTATGAGCATCCAAAAGTCATATTTTGAAGGAATCTCAATCTATAACCAGATGCAGTTAGAGAAAGCAAGGATTGTCTAAGGATTTTGTAACTATCATCATAAGATCCATCACTCTTAGTCTTCCTGAAAAATTGATTTCCAATCTTAATCTATCGCTTCATTTTTGTGCATCACCTCCTTGTTACATAAACGCTGCTACCTCACCAATTAGTCCTCTCATTTTTACTACATCACCACGTGGTCATGTCACAATCAAATAAAGAAACACAAATTTAAATACGAAGCAACCACTAAGATTTTGGATGTACTTCAACTGCCACTAAACACTTAAAAGAACGTGATTCTCACTTTCAAAAGAAAATCCACTACTTCAAAAATTCTAATCAAACTCTGCACAAGAGTGTGAAATCTCAGACTAGATTGTTAAACTAACTATGGGTAGGATCATAGATCAAAAGCAAATCTAGTAACTCACAAATTCTAGTAATCCCTAAGCAAGAATGGTTAAATCTTGGACTAGATTGTCGAATTAACTAATGGTAGGATTATAAATCTGAGCTTGACAATAAGTACAAACAAATCATTAGCCCCTTTATGTATAGGTTCGCTCTTCAGTCCTAAACATCTGTCTATTCCTACATTTGTGACAATTTGTCGAGACTAGGCCATATGAATCTCACTCTTCCCAACAATTATGATAAGGCCACATGCTTGTGAGGGTTTTGATCTACTGTGTAGCAAATTAAAATGCTCCAGGTCCCTACCCTTCAATGTGACTGGTGAATTGTTTAATCACCATGTTATTCTCCAAAGAAAAACAAGTGGAAGAACAGTGGCTTTGGCTCTTTATTGATAATATGACCCATTATTATAAGAAGAAAGTTCATTTTTTAACTAAGTAGCAGTTTGAAAATAAGCAGAAAAAATTAAAGAACTCATAGATTATCTAGTAAGCCAAGCAAAAGAACTAGAGAAAGAGATGCAGCAAAGGAACTAACCCAAAGAATAATAATGCTCATAATCAAATTAATCAAACAAACATAGTAGTATAAAGCAACACAAGCAAACCCTCATAGGAACTAAAGCAAAGATGCATCAATCCCTTTACTACTTGCAAAATCCCAACCAATTTCAACCCAGAAAAAGAATAATAATACAAACACAAAAAATTTGACCCAGTAAAAGAAATGACAAAAAGACAGTCCCTTTGAAGTTTGATTAGTTTCAGTAGACACCCACATCAATGAAACTTGCAGATGAAGAAAGAATATCACGTATATAGGAGTCTTAAGTGTCAGAGTCTCACCAGAGAGAATGAAAATAACCAAAGCTCATGAAGAAGGCGAAAGAACTCAGAGAGTGTCACTGTGTCAGTGTCTCTTACTCTCTCGTTGTCTTTTGTTGTCAATCCTAAGTCAATTCCTCAGACTAAAACAAATACATGACTTAATGAGGAAGAAAGGTAACGTGCACAAAGCGTTTTGGCGTGATTGATAGAGTATCTTAAAAATATATATTTTTTGTTTAAAAACAACATTACACGGATACTTATATACTTTTTTACTTATATATTTTAAAAAATTATAAACAATATTTCTCAAACTCTTCTACTAAATGGGTCATTAGACTCTCTCTCATTCATTTATATTTGTAAATGTTTTTTTTTTTTTTTTTTTTTTTTAATGATGGTATATATAATTGAATTGCTTAGAAATTTGGTGCTTGTGTGACCAATCAAGAGAAAAAGTTACCCTGGCTTCTTGTGGAAATTTGCTACTTTTTTTTTTCTAAATAAAGTTCCTTGTCTTCCCATAAAAAAAATAAAAAATAAAAAATAAAAAGAAGAAGAAGAAGAAGAAGAAGAAGAGAAAGAGAAGAGGAAAAAGGAAAAAGGAAAAAAGAGAAAAAGAAAAAGTTATTCCTATGAGTGAAAAGTAAAAATATTAGAGCATTCAAATTGGTTCTTGTATTTTCTCAAAAAAAAGGTCTGTGTAAAAATATTTGTTTATTATAATATAAGAAACTACTTTCTTTTAATATTTGCAAATATTTTAATTTTAATGATTGTATATATGATTGAATCGATTAGAAATCTGTTGCTTGGTGTGACCAATCAAGAGAAAAAAAAAAAAAGTTACCCTGGCTGCTTGTGGAAATTTGCTGTTTTTTTTTCCTTAATGAAGTTCTTTGTCTTCCCATAAAGAAAAAGGGGAAATAAAGAGAGAAAAAGTTACTCTGTGGCTTCAAAAAAGAAAAAGTTGCTCTTAATTACAACCAAAAAAAAAAAGAGAAAAAGAAAAAGTTATTCCTAAGGGTGAAAACTAAAAATATTAGAACATTCAAATTGGTTCTTGTATTTCTAAAAAAAAAAACTTGGTTCATATAAAAATATTTGTTTATTATAATATAAGAACCTAATTTTTTAATATTTGTAAATATTTTAATTTTAAAGATTGTATATATAATTGAATCGCTTGGAAATTTGCTGCTTTGTGTGACCAATCAAGAGAAAAAGTTGCCCTGGTACTTAACGAAGTTCTATATCTTTCCATCAAAAAAAAAAAAAAAAAAAGAAAAAAAAAGAGAAAAAGAAAAAGTTATCTGTAGGGAGTGGAAACTAAAAATATTAGAGCATTCAAATCAGTTACTGTATCTTCTAAAAAAAAATAAAAAAATCGAATCATGTAAAAGTATTTGTTTATTATAATATAAGAAGCTACTTTCTTTTTATTTTACATAACTACTTTTCAAAAATACCCATATCAGATTATCTATTTTTAACTCAATTTTATTAAAATATCAATTTTTCTTAATTTTTTTAATTGTTTCTCTTTTTTTACACAACAACTCCTATCTATTCTCTTCTTTTGGAATAAAAAATTAAATGCAAAATGAATAGCGCTAGTATAAATTTACACGATTACTACAGTAATTTTACAAATTTACACATTTTTTACTTAACTAATATAGATAATTTTGGGAATTAGATATATAAAATTAAGCATTTTTTTTTTCTAATTTTCATCGGTTGATACAAAGTTCTTATAGTACTCAACTTGTCAATAATTGGTAGGGACATTGGGACACACCTAAAGTGTATATTTTTATACAAGATAGAATTTCTACTCTAACTTAAAGTGTATATGTGTGTGAAGATCTTTCCTGAAAACTTGATCTCCGGTCCTTGCTCCCCACACTCTATAAGTACTTATACTTATGGAGTGACCATCGCATCAAAGATATGCGATAGTTATATATATATATATATATATATATTAGAAATATATATATTAGAAGAATTTAACTTTGTAATTTGTTGAAACTTTTATGGACAAATCACTTTTCGTCAACCAGTAAAACAATAGCACAAATAAATCATAAATTAATGAATGGGTGTGAGAATATATTTGTCCTACGTCGTGTTGCTCAACTTTCTTTCTTGTCGATTGATTAATAGCTTTTTCTGAAGTGTCCGTACAAGTGGGTGGGTCATGGACTCATTGGTGGTTCACGAGCAGAGAATAAAGACTAAAGAGTCATGCTAAGACTAGAAAAGCAATTATGGATGACTTGAGTGAAGGACCAATCTATTGTGACCACGTCAGATGACCTCTAGAGAATGAGCCAAGCTTGCGTTGACACGTCACTTGCTCATGGTCAATTTCTCATCTGGAAGAAAGAGTGTAATGGATAATCAACATAACTACTCTTCCTTAAACATATAGACAAGGATAAGTCTTTTAGGCAACAGTGTAAAAAGATACCTAAGCGAATAGGTGATGATTACAAAAGCAATATTGAAGAGTGTTAAATACGAGTAATGCAATTGAGATAATAAAGGCGTTCGTTTGGTATGGTCTTTGGTAAGGTTCTTTGGGTAATATTTGTTAGTTTCCAAATAAATTTATATTTATTATTATACATTTTTTCATTTACATGTATTTTTAAAAAATATAAACAACGTTATTAGAACAACGTTACCAAACAATTTCAAAATATCCATAACAATATTACAAACATTCTAAAATTAGCATATCAATTCACACATGAATTTATCACGTACAATTTTCAGTTTAATTTTTATTTAGTAATATAACATACTAATTTGAAAATATTATAAAATTATTGCCACTTTTTGTTGTGTCCGTTATTAATCTTCAAAAGATTATATAAATATATTGAAGGCAAATGATCATACATACCTTTTTTTTTTTTTTAATCTGGTGATCATACATACTAAATATAAAAAATACAAACAAATTCTTCGGACTGAAACAAATTGGGTAAAAAAAAATTATGAATAAAAATTGCCAAACATAAATATGAAAAAGTTGCAAAGCAATTAAAAATTTTAAAATAGAAAGAAAATTAAAATAAACACAATATCTTTAACTCGTAGAACATTTTCATTGGCAACCCACTTAAAACATGACTGCCAAAACCCCCCCCAAAAAAAAAAAATATATATATATATATATCCGTCAGAAAAACTGAAAAATATTTGAAAAAAAAAAATAAACAGAAAAACAAATGAGAAAACATTCACTAGGAAGGGACTATATAATCAGATGGCATTTTGGCAGCTTTTGCAGGAACAAAGATAGAGCAACTGCAAATATATAGAAAATAAAATAGTAGGCATTTTAATTCCAATGGAATCATAATTGAGAGTAAACTTAAATAGCCAATTGAGCTTGATAGGAAAAGGAAGAGTAAAGTAACATATAGAATTTAAGAATGGCTAAATTAATGGTGAATTAGATTTGAGAAATACTATATATACAACATTTTCATAACAATCTTAAATTGCAAGTTATTATTAGTTACTAGTATATAACTCATGTAAACGCATAAATGCATTTAAAATTAAACATAATTTTTATTATAAAAATATGAATAATTAGTGAAATTATTAAAAAAAAAAAATAGTATATAACACATGTATACATATGGATACATTTAAAATTAAACACAATTTTTATATAAAAATATAAATAATTAGTCAAATTATTTTTAAAAAATGTAAACGTAATTAGTCACATATTAAAATTCTTACCTAAATCTAATACTACTTATGATCATTTTTTTTTCTAATTTTTAATTAGATAGAACGTGTGGTGATTTTTATTGAGTATATGTAGCTGGTTTTTTTTTTTTTTTTAATTTTTTTTAATTTTATAGTTCATTAACATTAGATTCTTAATATTTTGCACTCATTAACTCACTTGACACAAAATTTAAACAACTTAAATGGACATTTATTTAACTAAAACTTATGTGAAAAAAAATATTAGCAAAACTATCATATAAATATATATATATATATATATATATATATATATATAATATTAAGCCACTTAAAACATAAATTAACTACATAGATGACGTTTGGATTCAGAGTTTCCGCTGAATCCTGTGTTTCGTTGTTTTTTTTTTTTTTTTTTTTTTTTTTTTTTTTTTTGCTTTCACGTGTTTCAGGGAGGAGACAAAATTTATTGTTCATGAGACAAATGTCACTGTTCACGCACTGTTCATGGGACCCACAACCACTTTATTCAGAAAAAAATAAAAATGGGTCCTACGGTACTATTCACACATTTAAAAATTATTTTACTACAGTATTTTCAATTTCAGCAAAAATAAGCTCAATCCAAACTAGGGATGGCAATTTTTACCCGATCCGCGGGTACCCGGTCCGGTCCGATTAAGAATAGGGTCGGGTATGGGTTTTTTAAAAAAAAAAAACCCGAAGCGGATCCGGGTCGGGTCCGGGTTTTATAAAAAAATCCGAGACCCGACTCGAAACCCGACCCGGATAAAAACCCGGTACTGTATATTACAAAAATACCCCTCCTATATATATAACCCTTATAATCTAACCCTAAACCTAATCTCTCATTCTTCTGTTCTTCAGCATACTCAGAACCCACGCCTCCCTCCCTCCCTCCCTCAATCCTCACCCTCACTCCGACAGTGCGAGATCAGCCAACTCTCTCACTGCCGGTCCAACTCTAGCCGCCGTCCCAAGCCTTCGTCGCCGTTCCAAGCCTTCGTCGCCGTTCCAAGCTCTCTGTCAGTGTCATCGGTCCCAAGCTCTCTACTCTCTCAACTCCGTTTCATCCTCGCCGTCGCCGATCTCACATTGTCGCACAGTCCTCTGCCCCTCTCATCTCATCTTCCTCGCCCATGGCCACAAGCATGACACGGCCTCTCGTTCTCCATATTTTTTTTTTTCTGGGTTCAGTTTGCCTCAACCGTGTGAGTTTGTGTTTGTGTTTGAGTTTATGATTTTTGAAAGGGAAAAATGAAAATCATAGATCTGAAAGTTGTGTTTGGTTTGTAATTTTGAAAGTGAAATCATAGATCTGATTAGGCCAAAGAGGATTCCTTTAAAAATGAGTTTAAAACTATATTCTATAAATTTTATTATTTACTCATCTCCATAATTTATATTTTGTGTACTCAAAGGAAAAAAATGCGCAGAGAAATTGGCAATGGCCATTCAAAATTTTTTTTTTGGTTGGGCTGTGGATTGGGCCCAAATCTAACAGGGCTTAACGGGGCCCACGGGGCCCGGCGGAGGCAGATCCGGGTCCCAGGAAAAAAACCCGGTTAGTAAACGGGCCGGGTTCGGGCTTCGGGCTAAGACCCGCGGGTCGGGTCCAGGTATGAAAAAACCCGACCCGAACCCGATCCGTTGCCATTCCTAATCCAAACGGACCCATAATGCTTACATATATATTGGACATGGCAATGATAGAATGTAGTGTGAAAGTTTTATTATATTAAAATATAAATATTAAATTTATTTTTAACTTCTTGAAATTTTTTACAATAGAATTTTAGTTAGAATATAATTTTAAATTTCTTGAAACTTAAATAATATAATTTTACTTAAATTAAAATATTCAAATAATTAATAAGATATATATAGAATTTTACTTGGTACTTGGTGGTCTTATTGCTCAAATTTTTTTTTACGAGTCTTACCGCTCAACTTTCTTTATTGAAGAGTAGCCTTACCAAAGTTTCCGTACAGGGTGGGTCATAGAGATTCGAGACATTATACTCATGTTCTCAAGCAGAGAATAAATCCTGTACAAAAGCAATTACGGATGACATAAGTGAAGGACGAATCAAGTGTGACCATGTCAGATGATCTTGAGACTATGCTATGTGTGCGTTGACACATCACATGCTCTCATGGTCAATTTCTCATGTGGAAATAGAGGGTATTGGCTAATCAACATACGGTAATGTTAACGGGTACCTTGCGGTACTTGTTAAGAAACAATTTTATATTAATAAAGTTAACTTTTTGTTAGAATTTTGACCAATCTTATATGGTGTAGAGCTAATAAAGCCAGTTTTTTGAGTTTCACTTGTCACTTTAGTATTATTTTTAGTCACTTCATCAATTTATACTAATTTATAATTAGATAGACCCCACGACATATTATCCTTAACGGACACCTTGCGATGTCCGTTAATATTTCCCATGAACATAAGTAAAATGTGAGAGATTTCATGCGAGATGATTACTCTTCCCCAGACAGATAGTCAAGGATAAGTCTTTTTGGCATGGGTTAAAAGATATATAAACCAATACATGATGATTTATAAAAGCAATATTTTAGGTAGGGTTGTCCACGTGGCCCGCATACCCACTCAGCCCGGCCAACCCACCCACGTTCGACCCGCCACCACCCGATCCGACAACTCCGGCAGTCGAATGCGGGTTCCAAACTCGCTAACCTGACCACACGTGGGTCGGTTGTCGGTTTTTCGTTTCAAAACCTGTGACACCCGACCCAAACTGAGACCTTTATCCTTTCTGGCGAATTATTACGAATTTCAGACCAAATTCGGCAAGATCTTTTCGAGATCCGTCAAGATTTGGTCTAGATCCTTCGAGATCCGGTGAGATTTCGCTGTTTTCCGACAAAATCTAGGCCAGATCTCGAATGATCCGATCGGATCTGGCCAGATTTTGGCCCTGATGATAAACCCGAGACCGACTCGAATCAACCCAAAACCAACAAGACCTGAACCGAAAAATCTGACCAGATCTTCGAGTCCGTTTTGGGTCAAATTTTCGCCCACTTGCCTCATTCGAGCCGAGTCCGGGTTGGGCACAAACCTAACCTGTGGACAGCCCTAATTTTAGGCTTTGTAGCTCAAAGTGCCGAACATTGATTCAGGGGACTTAGAAGAGTGTTAAGAAAAATATTAGGGTCCCAACTTTTGTCATAATTTTTGCTATATCTTATTCACGTGGAAAGTCATAAGGGGTGAAATATAAGTGGTGGGTCTACAACTCTTACCACTCACGACTTGCCACGTGAGCAAGTTGGGGCAAAATATCTTGACTACGTGGACGATGTAATTCAATCTGTCAAATATTCTCGTAGTAAAGATCGAGTCAATATTCCACATAATTATGGGAAAGAAAAAATTGTAATTTTCGTAATCCAATCCCAAAATTCACTGAAACATTCACCGCATTCCATAAAATTACAAAATTTTCATTTGAGATCTGACAACCAAGATGCAGTTTTATATTTTCCATGCTATGCAGAAAAGTTCTTGGCTTTGGTACAATATCACGCTCCATTTCCCGAGCCTTCAGATAAGATGTCCCATACCATAACCCTAAGGAGATAATTAATTCAGCACATCTGGTGGTGGTGAGTTGAATGATAGCATATGCTCCTGGACGCACACCTCTGCATTGCCTAATCTTAATAGCATAAACAGTTCCTTCACCTGTATGTTGCTCCACAAACCGTTTAACAGTCGCTACAGTCACATTCGAAGGGAATCCATTCAACTGAATTGTCTTACCCATCCAATCCAATTAATTTTACCAGAACTCTATTCTGCCACAAGTCATCAACAAAAATATATTACATTTTACTTTGCATGTGCACGATATATTATAAACAGTAAAGAATTTATCCCTTCTTTCATAGAAATTAATAATAAAATAAATACCTTACTGAATGTTGCAAATCTACACTATTTTGAATAATTAATTTCATGGCACTGAACTCCCACTTCTCAAATGTCAGTCCATAAGTACAATAGCAAAACAACACTGCCTCCATTTATGCTGGAGCGGTACCCATCATTGTGGTGGGTGTATGTCATAAAAATTTATGGAGATGGTGAAGTCCGTATTGCAATAATTAGTATAAATGATAAAGGTTTTGAAAGTGTTTAAACCCCAATTATTCTTGAAGTAAAATTGCATAACTTAGTGAAAGTTCACAATAACTAGAAAATAAATAAGGAAATAACCAACAAAGTCTCTATCAATGCAAGAAAGGCAAGAAAATCAAGTTTACCATATACATGCAAAAGACAATTATTATCCCGAAATCAAGTCGATAGTATGGGTACTTCCAGACCAGACATTAAACATTTCTATGAACATCCAAAAAGTCATATTTTGAAGGAATCTCAATCTATAACTAGATGCAGTTTGAGAAAGCAAGGATTGTCTAAGAATGTAACTATCATCATAGGATCCATCACTCTTAGTCTTCCTGAAAAATTGATTTCCAATCTTAATCTGTCTCTTCATTTTTTGCATCACCTACTTGTTACATAAACGCTGCTACCTCACCAATTAGTCCTCTCATTTTTACTACATCACCACGTGGCCATGTCACACTGATGGTTTTTAGACCCCTTAAAAACACAATTGGATTAACCTAGGTAATTAGCCAAGTTGTTACTTAGTCCAATTTAACAAATCTAGGTTATCACAATCACAACAATCATGTCATGCATAGCAGCGGAAAGTTAAATAACACAAAGATATGATCACCCAGGAAACCAAACCGGTAAAAACCTGGGGAGGATTTGACCTAGCTATCCTCAAGGTAAACTTGAATCCACTATCTTGAAAGAATCAAAATTCATACAACAAGACTTACAAGCCCCCACGCTCGACTTCTTATTGCTACCCACCAGTAGAACTTACTGACACGACCACGTGCAAACTCCGAATCCACGGACTCCTTCTTTCTTGGATTCACCACCAGATATAAGCACACCCGCTTGTGTTTTCTTTAAACTTCAATGGCAACAACTGAGTTGATCATCAAGGTGTAGACAAAATCTCCTCCTTGAAAACCGTAAGTTTGTGTAAAGGAAAACTCCTCTAGATCTCACAAGAGATTTACACAAATAGCAATATGAGCAACACTAAAACGTGGCTAGAGTTTGCCTTTTATATTTAGGACAAATTAGAAAACCCTAAACGTTTTAAACGACTACGGCTAAGTTGGAAATCTGCAGAAAAATGCATTTTGCCCGAGATTTGATCGATCGAGTCTAAGTTTCGATCGATTGAGCCAGGCCGAAATGCACAGTAACTTCTGCATTAGCTCGATTCCAACTTTACATAAAATATACAACTTTGATGAAGACTAAAACACTTCTAAACACATTGTTTTAATCATGGTTTGCCAACAATACGCAATAGAGTTCTAAATACATAAATACCTAAGTCTTTAGAATCTAACAAACTTCCCCTTTGGCAATCCATGACAAAACACAACTAGAAGTTCAAAGTTTACAAAATAAAAGCCATTTACACAAATAATGCTCATAAGACAACTCAATCCTAACTACTATCCATCAGTGGCAAGTGTAGATAGCAGTTCAATTGAATTAACCTGTATATTTCCTGAAACACTAAACAAAATGCAAAACTGCATGTGTGGAAAAAATACAAGTAAACAAAATAAATTCTTGATTTCAAACAACACACAATAAAGACATATACCAATGAAAAACTCATAAATATAAATCAATAAATAGTTGAAAACAAGAAACATATAAAGTAATAAAAATAACACTCCCCCTAACATGAATATCCCATCAAAAATATGGCAAGAGCTAAAAAGATAAAATACAATGCGAAGCACCTAGATACAATCTAAACTCCACAAGCTCCAACTAACAAAAATACTCTCTTCTTGAAAACAAAAACTCTACAATGTACTCCCCCCTTTTTGTGACGGAATGCCAAAGGGCAAACAAAATCCATCATCAAAAGGGAGGTGGCAGTGAAGAACGTCTAAACTGTGCCAACTCCGCACGCAAAGCACGGATCTCATCGAGCACGTCCACCAAAATCTGTCCATGAGCCGCCTGAACGGTCAAGACATGATCCAACATACGTCGAATGTTTGAATCATCCGAAGTAGTCAGTGGAGGAACATCAGCATCAGCACTAGCAGCACCAGACGTCTTAGCAGCATCAGCACCTGTAGAAGAGGGAGGAGGGGGAACAGCACCAGATGACACACCTCTAGGACGCGAAGGAGCAACTCTCAACTGAGCAGCCCTCTGTCTAAGAAAGGTGGCACCTATGGGAGCAACAACATGAACAGGCTAACCAGAAGGAAACCATCTAGACCCAAAAACAGCAGAATCCTATGAATGAAAATAGGATGAATAAGCGCATTCCCTACAGCAGAACTCCTATGAACCTCGTTCAAAGAACGAAGGAACAGATGTGGGAAATTGGTAGACGCACCAGAAACGAATGCATACAAAAAACACACATCGCTCTAGAGGAATGGTGTGGAGATGAGAAATAGGCCACAACGAATGACACGCTATCCTAAAGAAAAGATAGGCAGTCTCGGTAAGCTCAACGGACGTGATCCGAGTATCAGAACCCCACTGGATAGACGACCCAGTGATGTATGACATGACAACATCTAAGAGAGGAGACTTATCATAAGGATAGGCAGGCTCTCGAATAACCAAAACTCCAAGGGCCTCAGCCACTACCCGAGGGGTAATGGTGAACTCAACACCTCATATCCAACTCCTGACAAAGGTGTTGGAATCATAAATGTGGCAAGAGAGATTCGAGAAGAACTCTCTAATCAGGGCGGTCGGGAGTGGATGATCTATCTTTAAGAGAGACAACCAACCTCTAGACTCAAAGTTAGCCCTAATGGCCGGATCAATCTCATCTAAAATCATAGCACGCTCAACCCAAATCTTACGCTTACAGTTCAAAGTCTCAAAGGCCTCTCTGCTTTTATCATTCATAAACACCTCACTCCTAGAGGGAGACTCAGAGGAAGTGGAAGGGGTCCTATGGGCTCTAGTTTTCCTAGGCATGGTATTAGGATAAGGACCAAAACACAAAGCAAAGGAACAAAACAAAAAAAAAACACTAAGGGCAGACTACAAGTTAGCACAAAAAAAAAAAAATATAGAACAAAAATCTATATGATGCATGAAAAATTTAAATGACATGATGCATACCCTAATGCAGTGCAATAAAGTTCAAATAAGTTTAAATTCACAAAATTGGCTTGAGCATAGAGTTTCTAACACAAAAACCCCAAATTTTTTAAAAACCACTTGATCAATTTGAAAGATATGGACTAATTGATCATCATACAAGATAGATTTCAGAAAATAATGACCAATTACATCAAATCAACCAGCCAATTTCATCAATTTAGCCAAATTTGAACAAAATCCCCAATTCGGGTTAATTACAAGCCCTAGAATTTTTAATTCCTCAAAAACCACAAAATTGATCAAATTAAACCATAAGGATCATGATTATAACATCCTAGAACAAAAACCCAATGATCAATTTCACAAAATATGGTTTGAATCATCAAAAACCCCAAAATATTGCTAAGTCCGAAAATAACCCTTCAATGCATGAAAAAATGCATGTAAAATAGAAAATAAATGAAAAAGAGAGGGTACAATGGACATACCGGCTTAGGGAGAGAAAAACCTTGCAAAAAGATTGGCCGAAAACGACAAAAAATCTCAGTGGAGCCTTGCCAAGTCAGAGAGAGAGAGGAAAGGTTGAAAAAGTTTTGAAAAAGTAGTTTGAACAAGTCAAATATGAGTTTTTAAAAAACCTGATTCATGAGTTTCGATTGATCGAAAAACAGTTTCGATCAATCGAAATAGACAAAGACTCGTTAAAACAATTTAAAAAAAATTTCGATTGATCGAAAAATAGAATGGATCAATCGAAACTGGCAGAGGCTCACTAAATTTGAGGAAAAACACAGTTTTAGAAAAAAAAAACATTTAGAAACAACTCAAAGCATTGAAATTGAGGAACAAAATGCATGAGTATATGATGATATGATTTTCAAAAACAAGAATTTAAGCCCAAAATTCCCAAAATTAAAATTTCTTGCATTCTAAAATTCCCAAAATTAAAATTTCTTGCATTCTCCATAAATTTTCAAGCATCAAATCAATTTTGCACAACAATTCATAGTATTTGCAAAATATGGTTGGTCAGACTATAAACACACACAATAACATGTACAATGTTTAGCAAAGAGTAACTTGTGTAGTATGTGCAATTAGCAAAAGCTTGAGATACATGTGAGGTGATATGTGAATAGCAATCAATCACAAAATCTACAAAATTCATCACATAGAATTTAAAAGAGACTATCACCTAAAGAGTTACATCATATAACTCCCATATCTCCTAGATCATAAGCTTGCAATCATGTAAGTTTCTTGAATTTATGCCTCATAATATACACACCATTTTTAATTATGTGATTTGGCATTAAGCCTAATAGTACATACCAATTTTAAGTATTAAACAATTAAACTGAGGCTTCACCTTATGTTCTTTTTGTGCATGTGCTACACTTTCTCGAGCACAAAAATCTTACGATATGTACTAAGGTGTTCATGATTGGCTAGTGAACAATGGTAAGATGGTTATTTATGCCTTTCTCTAAAAGTTCAAGTCCGACAGTCAAAAACATGTGACTTCAAGATCAAGACAAAGTGATCAAAAATCATACACATCTTTCTCACACAACATGCACTACAAAGTTTCAACTAGTAAAGTGCAATAAGTAAGCTCATCAAAGCTAAACAAGGTACAAAAGACATGTTATGTGAACATAAATTGACCAACCTTGTTCTCAAAAACCAAGAAAATAGTACAAAACACAATTTGCTTCCTTTTTCTTCCCTTTTTCCTCTTTTTATTTATTTATTATTATTTTAAAAAAAAAGACCTAGAATGAAATGCATGAATGTTATGCAATGCAGTTTCTAGAAAAGAAAAAAAAAATAGAACCAAAGAACAATGGTCACAAAGGGTAAAGCAATGAAGCACAAGGACCATGTCAAGAAGACTCAATTATTTTGAGTCTTTTGCATCCAAAACCTTTTAGATGCACCATGAGTATTGGAGTTCTTATTCACATGGGAATGATTACCAACTCCAAGATTGGAATAAAGGTTTAAAGCCTTTACCAATTCATCAATGAGTATCATAGGATCTTATGCTTGAGGCACGGGTACTTTTGGTTTGTTTGCTCTCTTTGCAGCTTGCAGCTTGTAACAGTTTGGACGTATGTGTCCAGACTTTCCACAAAAATGACAAACCCATGCAGGTTTATCATGTGTCTTGTCCTTAGATAGGGTAGGCTTCTTAGGCTTAGACTCTTTCAGATCAACCCTAATCTTCCTAGATGATGAAACTTCAATGGGTTTGATAATCTCACTCACACGGGGTTTGACAGTTTCACTCACAGAAGGTTCAGAAGAGGATGAAAGGATAAAGTTTGTGGAATGGGGAGCAGACACAGAGATGCTTTCAACATAACCTAATCCAGATTTGTCAGAAGGAGACTTTTGAACACTCAACATTTGATCAAGTTTAGAACTGGCAGATCTAGCAACAGATAAATCAAGTTCCAAAGATTTAACTTTATCAAGCAAAAGCATATTCTCAGTTTTCACATTGTTCAAAAGTTCATTAGCATCAAACAATTTTACAAGCAAATTCTTCTTATCAAGCTCAAGAGATTCAATTTTCTTCAGGCCAAGTTCAACATTCATAGCATCCTTTGCAGCAACTTTGCAAAATTTATTATAGGCCTCTTGAAGATCTACATCCTCAGAGAGTTCCCCATCAAAAGGGTTCTCTTCAACAGATATGCTCTCAATGACAATAGCAGTAGCAGTGAAAGCAATGAAGTTTTCATCATCATCACAATTAGACTCATTATTAGAAACTTCTCCATCACTAAGGGTTACAACCATAGCCTTACCCTTAGACTTCAAATAGGTAGGACATTCAGATTTCATGTGACCATACCCTTGACATCCAAAACACTGAGAACCCAAAGAATTATTAGAAGATTGACCTACTTTTTCTCTAGGTTTATCATTATTATTAACCTTAGTGGGATCATGCTTCCTAAAGTTTCTAGGTTCAGCAGTGTTCGTGCCTCTTGCCTTTCTGTTACTATTCCTAAGAAAGTTTCTAAAGTTCTTGGCAAGGTAAGTAATCTCTGTAGCAGAGAGCTCATCATCAAATCCACCACCTTCAACATCATCAACTGACTTAAGAGCCATTGATTTGGATTTGGTAGTTTTGGGTAGGTCCAACTCATAAGATTGAAGAGATCCTACAAGTTCATCAACAGGGATGGAGTCCACATCCTTGCTTTCAGTAATGGCAGTCACCTTGGGTCTAAAGTTTTCGGTTAAAGATCTAAGAATCTTCTTAACAATTTTAGGTTGATTATAGATTTCACCCAAGTTAAAAGCAGAATTAGCAATATCATTCAATTTAGCATAGAATTCATCAAAAGATTCATCATCAAACATCCTAATGCTTTCAAATTTAGAAGTCAATTGCTGCAATTTATTGATTTTGACAGCCTTTGTGCCTTCATGCATAGTCTGGAGGATATTCTAAGCAGTATGAGCAACCTCAACATTAGAGATTTTCTTAAATTCCTCTATAGAAACAGCGTTAAAGATAGCATTCATAACCTTACTATTGAACGCAGCTGCTTCTTTTTGAGAAGTTTCCTACTCACTAACAGGAGTAGTGGGCTTCTCCCATCCGTATTCAACGGAGTTCCAAACTCTCTCATCAATTGATTTCAGGAATGCTTTCATCCTTACTTTCCAATAAACATAATTATTCCCATCAAAGTGAGGAGGAATAACTAGAGAGTGTCCGTGTTCCATGACAACAGGGGTCAAGGATTAGCTCAGTGATCAAAAGATCAACAACAAGAGAGCAACCCGCTCTGATACCACTTGATGATTTTTAGACCCCTTAAAAACACAATTGGATTAACCTAGGTAATTAACCAAGTTGTTACTTAGTCCAATTTAACAAATCTAGATTATCACAATCACAACAGATATGATCATCTAGGAAACCAAACTGGTAAAAACCTGGGGAGGATTTGACCTAGCTATCCTCAAGGTAAACTTGAATCCACTATCTTGAAAGAATCGAAGTTCATACAACAAGACTTACAAGCCCCCATGCTCGACTTCTTATTGCTACCCACCAGTAGAACTTACTGACACGACCACGTGCAAGCTCCGAATTCACGAACTCCTTCTTTCTTGGATTCACCACCAGATATAAGCACACCCGCTTGTGTTTTCTTTAAACTTCAATGGCAACAACCGAGTTGATCATCAAGGTTTAGATAAAATCTCCTCCTTGAAAACCCTAAGTTTGTGTAAAGGAAAGCTCCTCTAGATCTCACAAGAGATTTACATAAACAGCAATATGAGCAACACTAAAATGTGGCTAGGGTTTTCCTTTTATATTTAGGACAAATTAGAAAACCCTAAACGTTTTAAACAACTAGAGTTGAGTTAGAAATCTACAGAAAAACGCATTCTACCCGAGATTCGATCGATCAAGCCTAAGCTTCGATCGATCGAGCCAGGCCGAAATGCACAGTAACTTCTGCATTAGATCGATTCCAACTTTACATAAAATATACAACTTTGAACAAGACTAAAACACTTCTAAACACATTGTTTTGATCATGGTTTGCCATCAATACACATTAGACTTCTAAATACATAAATACCTAAGTCTTTAGAACCTAACACACACAATCAAATAAAGAAACACAAATTTAAATATGAAGCAACCACTAAGATTTTGGATGTACTTCAATTGCCACTAAACACTTAAAAGAATGTGATTCTCACTTTCAAAAGAAAATCCACTACTTCAAAAATTCTAATCAAACTCTGCACAAGAGTGTGAAATCTTAGACTAGATTGTTAAACTAACTATGGGTAGGATCATAGATCAAAAGCAAATCTAGTAACTCACAAATTCTAGTAATCCCTAAGCAAGAATGGCTAAATCTTGGACTAGATTGTCGAATTAACTAATGGTAGGATTATAAATCTGAGCTTGACAATAAGTCCAAACAAATCATTAGCCCCTTTATGTATAGGTTCGCTCTTCAGTCCTAAGCCTCTGTCTATCCTACATTTGTGACAATTTGTCGAGACTAGGCCATATGAATCTCACTCTTCCCAACAATTATGATAAGGCCACATGCTTGTGAGGGTTTTGATCTACTGTGTAGCAAATTAAAATGCTCCAGGTCCCTACCCTTCAATGTGACTGGTGAATTGTTTAATCACCATGTTAATCTCCAAAGAAAAACAAGTGGAAGTACAGTGGCTTTGGCTCTTTATTGATAATATGACCCATTATTATAAGGAGAAAGTTCATTTTTTAACTAAGTAGCAGCTTGAAAATAAGCATAAAAAATTAAAGAACTCATAGATTATCTAGTAGGCCAAGCAAAAGAACTAGAGAAAGAGATGCAGCAAAAGAACTAACCCAAAGAATAATAATGCACATAATCAAATTAATCAAACAAACATAGTAGTATAAAGCAACGCAAGCAAACACTCATAGGAACTAAAGCAAAGATGCATCAATCCCTTTACTACTTGAAAATTCCAATCAATTTCAACCCAAAAAAAGAATAATAATACAAAGACAAAAAAGGCGTGCCCGTTAATTTTTATTTAGTAATATAGCATACTAATTTGAAAATATTATAAAATTATTGCCACCTTTTTTTTGTGTCCGTTATTAATCTTCAGAAGATTATATAAATATATTGAAGGCAAATGATCATACATATATATTTTTTTTAATCTGGTGATCATACATACTAAAAATATAAAATACAAACAAATTCTTTGGACTGAAACAAATTGGGTACGATAGTTTTTAGACCCCTTAAAACCAATTGATTTAACCTAGGTAATTAGCCAAGTTGTTACTTAGTCCAATTTAAGAAGTCTAGGTTATCATAATAACAAAGATCAAATCATGCAAAGCAGCGGAAAATAAATAACACAAGATATGATCACCTAGGAAACCAAACCGGTAAAAACCTGGGGAGGATTTGATCTAGCTATCCTCAAAGTAAACTTGAATCCACTATCTTGAAAGAATCGAATTTCATACAATAAGACTTACAAGCCCCCACACTCGACTTCTTATTGCTACCCACCAGTAGAACTTACTGACACAACCACGTGCAAGCTCTGAATCCACGGACTCCTTCTTTCATGGATTCACCACCAGATACAAGCACACCCGCTTGTGTTTTCTTTAAGCTTCAATGGCAACAACTGAGTTGATCATTAAGGTGTAGATAAATCTTCTCCTTGAAAACCCTAAGTTTGTGTAAAGGAAAGCTCCTCTAGATCTCACAAGAGATTTACACAAACCGCAATATAAGCAACACTAAAACGTGGCTAGGGTTTGCCTTTTATACTTAGGACAAATAAGAAACCCTAAAAACATTTTAAAACACCTAGGGCTGAGTTGGAAAATTCTGCAGAAAAACATTCTGCCCGAGCTTCGATCGATCGAGCCTAAACTTTGATCAATTGAGCCAGCCCGAAATGCATTAATCTTTTCTGCATTAAGCTCGATTCCAACTTTACATAAATGCACAACTTTGAGCAAGACTAAAACACTTCTAAACACATTGTTTTGATCATGGTTTGCCAACAATACAAATTAGAGTTCTAAATACATAAAATCCTAAGACTTTAGAACCTAACAAACTCCCCCTTTGGCAATCCGTGACAAAACACAACTAGAAACTCAAAGTTTACAAAATAAAAAGCCCTTTACAAAAATAATGCTCATAAAACAAATTCAATCCTAACTACTATCTATCAGTTGCAAGTGTAGACAGCAGCTCAATTTAATCAACCTGTATATTTCCTGAAATACTAAACAAAATGCATAACCGCATGTGTGGAAACAATACAAATAAACAAATTAAATTCTTGATTTCAAACAACACACAATAAAGACATATATCAATGAATAACTCAAAAATATAAATCAATAAACAGTTTGAAACAAGAAACATATAAAGTACCAACAAAAAATACTCGCCCTAACATGAATATCCCAACAAAAACATGGCAATACCTAAAAAGATAAAATACAATGTGAAGCACCTAGATACAATATAAACTCTACAAGCTCCAACCAAAGAAAATACTCTCCCCCTGAAAACAAAAACTCTACAAAGTACTCCCCCTTTTTGTGACAGAATGCCAAAGGGCAAACAAAAACTCCATCATCAAAAGGGAGGTGGTCTAAACTGTGCCAACTCTGCACGCAAGGCACGGATCTCATCGAGCACATCCACCAAAATCTATCCATGAGCCGCCTGAACGGTCAAGACATGATCCAACGTACGTCGAATGTCTGAATCACCCAAAGCAGTCGGTGGAGGAACATTAGCATCAGCAGCAGCACCCGAAATCTCAGTAGCATCAACACCTGTAAAAGAGGGAGGAGGGGGAACAGCATAAGATGACGCACCTCTAGGACGCGAAGGAACAGCTCACAAGTGAGCAGCCCTCTGTCTAAGAAAGGTGGCACCTATGGGAGCAACAACATGCACAGGCTCACCAGATGGGAAACCATCTAGACCTAAAAAGAGCAAAATCCTATGAATGAAAATAGGATGAATAAGCGCATGCCCTATGGCAGAACTCCTATGAACCTCGTTCAAAGAACGAAGGAACAAATGTGGAAAACTGATAGATACTCCAGAAACAAAGGCATACAAAAACACACATCGCACTAGAGGGATGGTGTGGAAATGAGAAATAGGCCACAACGAATGACACGCTATCCTAAAGAAAAGATAGGCAGTCTCGGTAAGCTCAGTGGACGTGATCTGAGGATCAGAACCCCACTGGATAGATGACCCAATGATGTATGACATGACAACATCTAATGAGGGTGACTCATCATAGGGATAGTTAGGCTCCCGAACAACCGGAACCCCAAGTGCCTCAACCACTACCCGAGGGGTAATGGTGAACTCAACACCTCGTATCCAACTCCTAACAAGAGTGTTGGAATCATAGACGTGGCAAGAGAGATTCGAGAAGAACTCTCTAATCAGGGCGGTCGGGGGTGGATGATCTATCTCTAAGAGAGGCAACCAACCTCTAGACTCAAAATTAGCCCTAATGGCCGGATCAATCTCATCTAAAACTACAGCTCGCTCAACCAATATCTTACGCTTACTGTTCAAGGTATCAAAGGCTTCTTTGCACTTATCATTCCTAAACACCTCACTCCTAGAGGAAGACTCAGAGGAAGTGGAAGGGGTCCTATGGGCTCTAGTTTTCCTGGGCATGGTGCTAGGATAAGGACCAAAACACAGAACAAAGGAACAAAAACACAAAAGACAAAACCAAGGGCAGACTGCAAGTTAGCACAAAAAAAATATAGAACAAAAATCTATATGATGCATGAACAATTTAAATGGTATGATGCATGTTCTAATGCAGTGCAATTAACTCCAAAAAGTTCAAATTCACAAAATTGGCTTGAACATAGAGGTATTAACACAAAAACCCAAAAATTTGGAAAACCACTTGATCAATTTGAAAGATATTGACAAATTGATCATTAGACATGATAGAGTTCAAAAATTAATGACCAAATACATCAATTTAACAAGCCAATTTCATCAATTTAACCCAAATTGAACAAAATCCCCAATTCGGAACAATTTCAAACCCTAGAATTTTCAATTTTTCAAAAACCACAAAATTGATCAAATTAAACTACAAGAATCATGATAATAACATTCTAAAACAAAAACCCAATGATCAATTTCACCAAAAATGGTTTGAATCATCAAAAACCCCAAAATATGAAAAGTGCCGAAAATACCCAATGAATATGCATGAAAAATGCATGAAATCATGAAATAAAATGCAAAAGGAAGGGCAAAAATGACTTACCGGCCTTGGAAGACAAAAACCTTGCAAAAATTTCGGAAGAAAACAACAAAAAATCCTTGGTGGAGCCTTAGCCAAGTCGGAGAGAGAGGAAAGTTTGAAAAACTTTTGAAAAAGTGCCTTGAAAAAGTCCAATCTGACTTTTAAAAAAACATGTTTCACGAGTTTCGATTGATCGAAAATTAGCCTCGATCGATCGAAACAGACAGAGACTTTAACAAAACAATTTTAAAAGAATTCGATCGATCGAAAAACAGTTTTGATTGATCGAAATAGATAAAGGCTCTCTCTATCAAATTTAAAAATTTTCGATTGATCGAAAAATAGAATGGATCAATCGAAATGGGCAGAGGCTCACTAAATTTGAGGAAAAACACAGTTTTTTGAAAAATATTTAGAATCAACTCAAAGCATTGAAATTTAAGAACAAAATGCATGAGTATGTGATAATATGATTTTCAAAAACAAGAATTATAAGCCCAAATTTCCAAAAACAAAATTTCTTGCATTCTCCATAAATTTTCAAGCAACAAATTAATTTTGCACAAAATTCAAAGTATTTGCAAAACTTGGTTGGTCAGACCATAAACACACACAATAACATGTACAAAGTTTAGTAAAGAGTAACTCGTGTAGTATGTGCAACTAGCAAAAACTTGAGATACATGTGAGGTGATATGTGAATAGCAATGAATCACAAAGTCTACAAAATTCATCACAAAGAATTTAAAAGAGACTATCATCTAAAGAGTTACATCATATAAGTCCCACATCTCCTAGATCATAAGCTTGCAATCATGTAAGTTTCTTGAATTTATGCCTCATAATATACATACCAATTTTAAGTCATGTGAGTTTGGCATCAAGCCTAATAGTACACACCAATTTTAAGTATTAAGCAATTTAAACCGAGACTTCACCTTATGTTCTTTTTGTGCATGTGCTACACTTTCTCGAGCACAAAATCTTATGATATGCACTAAGGTGTTCATGATTGGCTAGTGAACAGTGGTGAGATGGTTATTTATGCTTTTCTCTAAAAGTTCAAGTCCAACATTCAAAAACATGTGACTTCAAGATTAAGACAGAGTAATCAAAAACCATAAACATCTTTCCCACACAACATGCACTACAAAACTTCAACTAGTAAAGTGCAATAAGTAAGCTTATCAAAGCTAAACAAGGTACAAATGACATGTTATGTGAAAATAAATTGACCAACCTTGTTCTCAAAAACCAAGAAGAATAGTACAAAAAAAAATTTGCTTCCTTTTTCATCCTTTTTATTTATTTATTTATTAAAAAAAACACCTAGATTAAAATGCATGAATGTTATGCAATGCAAATTCTAGAAAACAAAAAACAAAACAAAACCAAAGAACAATGGTCACAAAGGGTAGAGCAATGAAGTACAAGGACCAAGAAGACCAAGACAGATCAAGGACACAGAATCACACCAATTACTTGATGAAGAGTCTCAAACTTACTTCTATCAAGAGGTTTGGTGAAAATGTCGGCATTCTGACGTTCAGTAGGAATATACTCAAGACACACAATCTTTCTTTCAACAAGATCCCTAATGAAGTGATACTTAATATCTATGTGCTTAGTCTTAGAATGTTGAACAGGGTTCTTAGATATGTCAATAGCACTAGAGTTATCACAGTAAACCACCATGGTATCTTGGGATATCCCATAATCAGTTAAAACCTTTTTCATCCAAAGAAGTTGTGAGCAACAACTTCCAGCAGCAATATATTCTGCTTCGGCAGTAGACAAGAACACAGAATTTTTCTTTTTACTCATCCAAGCAACAAGATTAGCTCCAACATAAAAACACCCACTAGTGGTGCTTTTTCTATCATCAGCATTACTAGCCCAATCAGAATTAGAGAAACCAGCAAAAGACAGATTAGACTCTTTACTATAAAATAATCCATAATCACAAGTTCCAGCAACATATTTAATTATTCTTTTGACAACATTTAAGTGTGAAACTTTAGGATTAAATTGAAATCTAGAACAAACACCAACACTAAATGTAATATCAGGCCAAATAGCTGTCAAATATAAAAGACATCCAATCATACTTCTGTATAATGTGACATCAACAGACTCACCTGACGGATCATTTGTTAATTTTGCATTTGCGACCATTGGTGTTCTGGCATGGGCAGCATTGTCTAGTCCAAATCTCTTGACTAGATTCTTTGCATATTTTGCTTGGTTGATGTAGATCTCTGAGTCCGTTTGCTTCACCTGTAATCCCAAGAAATAAGTTAGTTCACCAACCATACTCATATCAAACATCGCCTTCATTTCATCTGCAAAAGAATGAGCAAGAGAGTCATTAGTAACACCAAAAACAATATCATCAACATAAATTTGAGCTACAACAAAACTGTTCTTATCATTTCTTATGAAGAGAGTAGTGTCTGCAAATCCCCTTTTGAAGCCACGCTCAGTGAGATATGCAGCCAATCTATCATACCAAGCCTGTGGAGCTTGTTTCAAACCATACAGAGCTCTCTTCAATTTATACACATCATCCGGTCTGTGAAGGTCAACAAAGTCTTTAGGTTGTCAACATATACTTCTTCTTGCAACATTCCATTCAAAAAAGAACTTTTGACATCCATTTGAAATAGCTTGAAGTTCAGATGACTAGTTATAACCAACAGTATCCTAATGGATTCCAATCTTGCTACCAGAGCAAAGGTCTCATCAAAGTCAATCCTTTCCACTTGTGTGTAGCCTTGAGCAACAAGTCTAGATTTATTTCTGATAACAGTGCCATGCTCATCTGACTTGTTCTTAAAGATCCATTTAGTTCCAATTACATTTACACCTTTTGGTCTAGGAACTAATTCCCACACATCATTCCAAACAAATTGATGAAGTTCTTCATGCATTGAGTTTACCTAATCAGCATCTTGAAGTACCTCATCTACTTTTTTCAGTTCAAATTGGGACAGATAGCATGAGTGTGTAATTACACTTAAGGCTTTTGACCTTAATCTCATGTTATCATTCAGACTTCCCAATATATTTGAGGAGGGATGATTAAGCCTTACTCTAGAGGAAGGACCTTTAACTAGAGATGTTGATGTACCTTTCTGTCCTGATAAAGGACTAAACTCATGTCGAACCTGTTGAGTCTCATGAACCGAAGTGGATGGTTCAGGACTTGATGGCACAAAATTTGCATCATTCAACATCATTAGCTCCTCATCACTATGTTTCCCAACATAATCAACAGGAAGTGAGTCATTAACCTCCATAAGCTTATCTTGAACCGGAGTAGTACTTTCTGAATGTGCTTCTAGACATACTTCATCATTGATCACAACATTTGACAATTCCATGACAGTTTTGGTTTTCAGATTATACACTCTATATACTCTACTAGTAGAGGAGTACCCTAGAAAATATCCCTTGTCACTCTTTGCATCAAATTTCTCTAGGTTCTCTCTATCACGTAGAATGTAACAATCACTGCCCCTGTTGTCATGGTAGCCTTTAGAGTAGTTGCTTGCCCAAAGCCATTATGCTTTCATACTGGTCAATTAACTCAACCTAACTCATGTTTAGGCACTCCCCTACTAATAGGAATGTGACTGTCCTCTATCCCTAGTTGTAACTGACCTTTCCCGAGAAGAAGAGGATACTAGGGGATATAGCTAGTAAATGGAACTCCAACTCCCTCGCTCCTAACTCAACTATGCCCAGATAATCTACTAAAGAACTTCATTCGTTGGCTGAAGCTGGTTCACTTCATTCTGAAACTCCTCTTTCTATACTTAACGATCGGCTTCTTTCCTCTCCAGAGTTCATAAGGAGTCTTCTTGGAATCAGGTCTGAAATACACCCGGTTGAGTGTATGGCAAGCAGTGTTAACTGCTTCTCCCCAGAAAGATTTTGGCAATTTTTTATTATGCAGCATGACACATGCCATCTCCTGAACAACCCTATTTTTCCGTTCAACTATTCCATTTTGTTGTGGTGTCTTAGGTGAAAAGAACTCTTGATGTGTGCCCTGTTCATTGCAAAAGGTAGCCAGCTTGGTATTCTCAAATTCTCTTCCATGGTCACTTCTGATTCTGGCTATCACAATATCTTTTTCAACCTGCAATTTCTTACACAGATGTATTATCTTCTCAGAAGCCTCAGCTTTATCTTTCAAAAGCACAACCCAAGTATATCTAGTAAAGTCATCCACAACCACTAGAATATACTTCTTTCCTCCTAAACTCTGAACTCAAGTAGGACCCATAAGATCAATGTGCAGTAACTCCAGAGGTCTTGAAGTTTGAACACTAGCCATAGACGGATGTTTAGATTTTATCTGTTTACCTATCTGACATGGTCCACATATGCACTTATCTATCTTCTCAAACTTAGGTAAACCAACAACAGCATCACATTTGGAAATCTTTTCTAACTGCTTATGACTTGCATGCCCCAACCGTTGATGCCATAAATCAACTTGATCAATCTTTGCACTAAAACACTTATTGCTTATGCTTGATGTCAATCCATAACAGTTGTCCGCTTTCCTTACACCAACACACATATAGTCACCTCCTCCATCAAGTATCTCACATTCATACTTAGTGAAGAGAACATTCAGTCCATTGTCGCAAATCTGACTGATGCTGAGTAAATTTGCCTTCAGTCCATCAACATACCAAACATCTTTAAAGACCGGTAACCCTGGGATGTCCACAGTTCCAATGCCTCTGATGACAGATTTGCTTCCATCTCCAAAAGTGATTGTCCTAATCTTTCCTTCAAAGAGGGTCTTGAATAATCCTTTGTTTCCTATCATATGCCTAGAACAACCACTATCCAAATACCAAAGACAAGAATCACGTGCCTTTAAGGCGGTTAAGGCAGTATAACACAAAAAATTATTAACATATATGATAAGACCAAGACGTCCAAGGAAAGATTTAACAAACTCAACAGTTGACAAATACACAAAGTAAGCAAGTTGATGAATAAGCAAAAATAATTTCCAAGAGTCCATAACAAATGGGTCAAGGATCAGCTCAGTGATCAAAAGATCAACAACAAAAGAGCAACCCGCTATGATACCACTTGATAGTTTTTAGACCCCTTAAAACCAATTGATTTAACCTAGGTAATTAGCTAAGTTGTTACTTAGTCCAATTTAACAAGTCTAGGTTATCACAATAACAAAGATCAAATCATGCAAAGCAGCGGAAAATAAATAATACAAGATATGATCACCTAAGAAACCAAACCGGTAAAAACCTGGGGAGGATTTGACCTAGCTATCCTCAAGGTAAACTTGAATCCACTATCTTGAAAGAATCTAAGTTCTTACAATAAGACTTACAAGCCCCCACGCTCGACTTCTTATTGCTACCCACCAGTAGAACTTACTGACACAACCACGTGCAAGCTCCGAATCCACGGACTTCTTCTTTCTTGGATTCACCACCAGATACAAGCACACCCGCTTGTGTTTTCTTTAAACTTCAATGGTAGCAACTGAGTTGATCATCAAGGTGTTGATAAATCTTCTCCTTGAAATCCCTAAGTTTGTGTAAAAGAAAGCTCCTCTAGATCTCACAAGAGATTTACACAAACCGCAATATGAGCAACACTAAAACGTGGCTAGGGTTTGCCTTTTATACTTAGGACAAATAAGAAACCCTAAAAACGTTTTAAAACACCTAGGGCTGAGTTGGAAAATTCTGTAGAAAAACATTCTGCCCGAGCTTCGATCG
Organism: Quercus lobata; assembly: GCF_001633185.2. Lineage (NCBI taxonomy): Eukaryota > Viridiplantae > Streptophyta > Magnoliopsida > Fagales > Fagaceae > Quercus > Quercus lobata. Next base: position 36,605,868 of record NC_044906.1, on the reverse strand, counting down.
ATCGAGCCAGGCCGAAATGCATTAATCTTTTCTGCATTAAGCTCGATTCCAACTTTACATAAATGCACAACTTTGAGCAAGACTAAAACACTTCTAAATACATTGTTTTGATCATAGTTTGCCAACAATACAAATTAGAGTTCTAAATACATAAAATCCTAAGACTTTAGAACCTAACAGGGTAAAACAAAATTATGAAAAAAAATTGCCAAACATGAATATGAAAAAGTAGCAAAGCAATTAAAAATTTTAAAATAGAAAGAAAATTAAAATAAAAACAATATCTTTAACTTGTAGAACATTTTCATTGGCAACCCACTTAAAACATGACTGCCAAAACCCCCAAAAAAAAAAAATCGTCAGGAAAACTGAAAAATATTAAAAAAAAAAAAAAAAACAAATAAGCAAGCAAACAAATGAGAAAACATTCACTAGGAAGGGACTATATAATCAAATGGCATTTTGGCAGCTTTTGCAGGAACAAAGATAAAGCAACTGCAAATATATAGAAAATAAAAATAGTAGGCATTTTAATTCCAATGGAATCATAATTGAGAGTCTAAACTTAAAATAGCCAATTGAGCTTGATAGGAAAAGGAAGACTAAAGTAAAATACAGAATTTAGGGATGGCTAAATTAATGGTGAATTGGATTTGAGAAATACTATATAAACATCATTTTCACAACAATTTTAAATTGCAAGTTATTATTAGTTACTAGTATATAACCCATGCAAACACATAAATGTATTTAAAATTAAACATAATTTTTATTATAAAAAAAAAAAATATACATATATATATATATATATTAAGCCACTTAAAACTATAAATTAACTATATAGTGCTTACATATATATTGGACCAAGCAATGACAGAATATAGTGTGAAAGTTTTATTATATTAAAAGATAAATATTAAATTTATTTTTAACTTCTTGAAATTTTTTACAATAAAATTTTAGTTAGAGTGTAATTTTAAATTTCTTGAAACCTAAATATATAATAATTAAAATATCCAAATAATTAATAAGATATATATATAGAGAGAGAGAGAATTTTAGTCGTTACTTTTGAGAATACTAAATATTTTAGATGGTACTTGGTAGTTTTATTGCTCAATTTTTTTTATGGGTACTACTGCTCAACTTTCTTTAGTGAAGAATAGCCTTTCCAAAGTGCCCGTACAGTGGGTGGGTCATAGAGATTAGAGACATTATAATCATGGAGGGTTCTCAACCAGAGAATAAATCCTGTACAAAAGCAATTATGGATGACATAAGTGAAGGGCCAATCAAGTGTGACCACGTCAGATGATCTTGAGACTGTGCTATGTGTGCACTGACACTAGGGATGATAATTTGTGTTTGCGTATTGGGTTTGTATTGATAATTTGTGTTTGCGTATTGGGTTTGTATTGTCTAAACTCATGAGTATTTGGCGATAAGTGTCAACACTAAACCGACATGTTTATTAAACGGGTTAAGATTCCTCAACCCTAACACAAACCATTTATTAAATAAGTCTGTCGTGTCAACATGTTTATCAGATTTTATCAAAATGAAAAAAAAAAAAAAATTATGAAAAAACAAACAAATCCAATATTTTTAATATAAAATTTAGAACTAATGAGTAACTACATCACAAATAATCATTCAAAACTAAAGCATATCCCAATATCACAAATAATCAATCACAATATGTCAAAGAAAATAAACACAACAACTAATAAGTTTATAAACCTAAAGTTTGAAGGGTATATTGGTAAAATGTCATTTAATTAAACGGTTCAGATGGGTCATACTGGTTCTATGTGTTCAACACAAACCCAACCTGTTTATTAAACAAGTCAACCGTGTCAACCCGAATATGACACAAACCTGTTAAGCCTTAACCCATAACCTGCTAATTTTGTATCGTGTTGTGTTGGGTTCGCAGATCATGTCCAATTTTGCCATTCCTAGTTGACACGTCACATGCTCTCATGGTCAATTTCTCATGTGGAAATAGAGGGTATTGGCTAATCAACATAGGATAGTATTAACGAGCACCTTACGACATAGTTTTAAAAACCGAACTAGACCGGCTGGTTCAACTGGGAACCGGGAGCCAGTCTGGTCTAGTTAAAACCCCCAAAACCAGTCAACAACCGAGGTTGAACTGGAAATTTAAAAAAAAACGATTCGATACCCGGTTCGGTTTTTAAAACCATGCCTTACGGTGCCCGTTAAGAAACAATTTTATGTCAATAAAGTTAAGTTAGTTAACTTTTTGTCAAAATTTTGACCAATCTTATATGGTGTAGAGCCATTAAAGTCAACTTTTTGAGTTTCACTTGTTACTTTAGTATTATTTTTAGTCATTTCATCAATTTATACCAATTTATTATTAAATAGACTTCACAATATATCATCCTTAACAGACACCTTGCGGTGCCCGTTAATATTTCCCATCAACATAAGTAAAATGTTAGAGAATTCATGCGAGATGATTACTCTTCCCCAAACAGATAGTCAAGAATAAGTCTTTTAGGCACATGTAAAAAGATACATAAGACAATTCATGATGATTTATAAAAGCAATATTTTAGGCTTTTTAGCCCAACTTGCTGGACATTGATTCAGGGGACTCAGAAGAGTGTTAAGAAAAATATTAGGGTCCCAACTTCTGTCATAATTTTTGCTATATCTTATTCACGTGGCAAGTTGTGAGTGGTGAAGTAAAAGTGGTGGGTCCATAACTCTACCACTCACGACTTGCCACGTGAGCAAGTTAGGACAAAAATTACGGTTCTAACATTACTCGAATATTACATACTGGTGATGCTAGTAAAACAATAAAAAGTGACGAAAATATCATAAACATTTCAAAATTAGCATGTCAACTTACATTACATATGGGTCTACCATAATTTTCAATTTAATTTTAATTTAATAATATAACATGCTAATAGCATTACTTTTCAGCAAATTATACAAACACATTGAAGACAAATGATTATACGACTAAAAATATAAAAGACAAACAAATTCTTCAAACTGAAAAAGTTTTGGAAAAAAAAAAAAAAAAAAACAAAGAAAGGAGAACACCCACTCAAAAGGGACTATATAACTCAAATGGCATTTTGGAAGCTTTTGCAGAAGCAGAGATAGAGCAATTGCAAATATGTATGTATAGAAAATAAAAATCTGTAGGCTTTTTAATGTTGGGTGAAGGGGTAAAAATTAGCATGACGAACCTTTACTATGTTAGGCCTGACGGATCCTAGCCCATAGGCCAGCAATGGGTGAGCCCATGGCATAGCATGACTTAGAAGACTTGTTACACACACTTGAATTTTGGTAGAATCCTAAAGAAAATAAGAATCCTAGTACAAGAAGAATTCCGTAAGATACACGCATTAAGGAGAAACCCTCTCTACAAGGAAATGTCTTGTCCATCACGTTTGGGATTATTCAAGTGGATTCCTATAAGGAAAAGACTTCTACATCAAGGAAGAAAGGCCAACCTTCTACTACTACTATAAAAGCCCCAATACCCTCACAAATCAAGGTACGCATAATTAATCCCTCTCTAGCACTCTAGAGTTGAGAATAGTTCTAACTTGACATTCGGAGGGCATTTGGCCGGCACCACACCGGTGCTCTCTGTTAGGTCACTTCTTTCTTCTTGCAGGTCACTAGTTCAAGCGTGCGAGGATCGTGTAGCTTACTGGTGATTTTACGGCATCATCAGTTGGCGCCATCTGTGGGAAGACGGTCAAAGTTTAGCCATACTATCGCTTCCCTGACATAAGAATTGCATGGTACTCACTCGCTCGATGGCTACCACCAACAACGCTCAAGGAGATGAGCCGCCAAGACCTACTGCATTAGAGAGGCAGGTCCAAACTCTTATGGCAGCAGTAGAACGTCTCACAAAACAAAACCATGATCTAGAGGAGCAGCTACGCCAAAGTGACGCATGACATAATGTTCAAGAGGAAAACCAAGAAGGAACCAATGTCGAACAAAGGGACCAAGAGAAGCCAGAGGGCAGCAACGCCCCAAGCAGACCAGAGCAGCAAAACATGAGCCTTCCGTCTCTCATGGATTCGGCCCCTCCATCGATTATCGCAGAGATGCAGGCGATGAAGGAGTAAATGGAGGTCATGATGAATGCCCTCAAAGGACGAGTGTCCAATGATCTTGATGACCTAGTAAATAGAACTGACTCATCGTTCACTACCTTCGTCAACTCATTCCCCCTGCCACAGAAATTCTGTATGCCCCAGATTGAAAGCTACGACGGGGTCAAGGATCCCCTCGATCATCTAGAGACTTTCAAAACCCTAATGCACCTTCAAGGGGTACCAGACGAGATCATGTGTAGGGCATTCCCGACGACGCTGAAAGGCCCTGCGAGGGTTTGGTTCAGTAGATTGACACCGAGCTCCATCAATACTTTCAAGGAGTTGAGCGCCCAGTTCACCTCGCACTTCATTGGGGGACATAGGTACAAAAGGTCCACCGCGTGCTTAATGAGTATCAAGCAGCGAGAAGACGAGACGCTGCGGTCCTACATAACTCATTTCAACAAGGAGGCCCTGTCAATTGTCAAAGTGAACGACAAGATACTTGTAGCTGCATTCACTAACGGGTTGCGAAAGGGTAAGTTTTTGTTTTATTTATACAAGAATGACCCAAAGACCATGTCGGACGTACTCTATAAAGCCATTAAATACATGAACACAGAAGATGCATTGCTAGCCCACGAGGAGAAGCCCAGGAAAAGGGAGAGACAGGAGGACACACGACAGGATAGGGGGCGAAAGGTGGCTAGAACCAGAGATCAACGAGATGAAAGGCGCCCTAGACCCCCCACTGGAAAGTTCACCAACTTCACCCCCATTGACTGCTTTCATAGATCAAGTCTTGATGCAGATCAAAGATGAAGGAGCACTGACGTTCCTCAGTAAACTAAAGGGAGATCCCAACAAAAGGCCAAGGGACAAGTATTTTCGCTTTCACCGTGACCACGGGCATGACACAGCCAACTGCTATGATCTGAAATAGCATATTGAGGCCCTTATTAGACAAGGGAAGCTACAGAGGATCGTCAGTAAGGAAAGAATCGATCCGCCCAAGGAACAGGCCCTACGAAGGGAGAACGAGCACCCTAGACCACCTACAGGGGACATAAGAATGATCGTAGGGGGCACAACAGTAGATGGATCTTCCAAAAAAGCCCGCAAAACTTACCTCAGAATGGTCCATAGCGTCCAACTTACAGGATCCATACCTAAGATGCCACGAATAGATAACCCCGTTATCAGATTTTCAGAGGATGATGCTCGGAGACTTCACCATCCTCATGACGACGCACTTGTAGTCAGCTTACAAATAGGGGATTATAACATGCATCGGGTCCTCGTCAACAACGGCAGCTCAGTGGACATCCTATACTACTCGGCATTCCAGCAAATGAGGATTGACTGGAACGGTTAGCCCCAACGAATGCCCCACTCGTGGGATTTGGGGGAACGAAGGTGTTCCCCTTGGGTGCAATAACGCTATCTGTGACGGCAGGTGACTATCCTCAGCAGATCACTAAGAAGGTAACGTTTCTCGTAGTCGACTGCTTGTTCGCCTACAATGCCATTCTTGGACGGCCCACTCCCAATTCCTGGAAGGCGGTGACTTCAACATACCACTTGATAATTAAATTCCCGACGAAGTATGGGGTGGGAGAACTGCAAGGAAATCAAATAGCAGCACGGGAATGCTATATTGCCATGTTGGAAATGGAGGATCAACAGAAAACGATGTGTATCGGAGAGCAACGAGCACTAGCAGAGCCGGTTGAAGAGCTGGAAGAGGTGAGACTTGATGACACACGGCCAGAACGGACGACTAAAATTGGCACACTAGCTTGTTGGCCGGTGCGCCAAATGTTCATGACTTTCCTTAGAGATAACCAAGATGTGTTCACCTGGAGTCATGAAGACATGTCAGGAATCAACCCCTCAGTCATGGTCCACAAGTTAAATATGTCGCCCTCATTCCCTCCAATCCGACAAAAGAAACGAGTCTTCGCCCAGGAGCGGGATAAGGCCATAGCTGAGGAAGTTCGAAAGTTACTGGAGGCAGGTTTCATTCGGGAAGTATATTACCCCGACTGGTTGGCAAACGTCGTCATGGTTAAAAAGGCCAACGGAAACTGGAGGATGTGCGTAGATTTCATGGACCTCAACAAGGCTTACCCTAAAGACAGCTACCCGTTCCCATGAATAGATACCTTGGTAGATTCGACTGCGAGACACCAGCTCCTAAGTTTTATGGACGCTTTCTCGGGCTACAACCAGATCAGGATGGATGAATCTGATCAAGAGAAGACCTCCTTCGTTACAAGCCAGAGATTATTCTACTACAAGGTGATGCCTTTCGGACTTAAAAATGCTGGGGCAACATACCAAAGGCTAATGAACAAGATGTTTGCTCACCAGATTGGCAGAAACGTACAAGTTTATGTTGACGACATGTTGGTAAAAAGCCTGCATGAAGTTGATCACCTAGACGACCTCAAGGAGACATTCGACACACTCCGATTATTCAACATGAAGCTGAATCCAAACAAGTGCGCGTTCGAAGTGACGGCGGGGAAATTCTTGGGCTTCATGGTGTCCCAAAGAGAAATAGAGGTCAACCCAGAGAAGGTGCGGACCATAATGGAGTTAGAGCCACCAAGGACGGTTAAGGAGGTCTAAAGTTTGAATGGAAAGATTGCAGCCTTAAATAGGTTCGTCTCAAGAGCGACGGACAGGTGTCTACCCTTCTTCCATACTCTAAGGAAGTCATTCGAGTGGACGGATGAATGCCAGACGGCATTCAACGACTTAAAGGCATATCTCTCATCTCCACCATTGCTCAGTCCATCCATGCCGGGAGAAGAGTTTTACCTATATTTAGCTATTTCACAAGCTGCTGTAAGCGCAGCTTTGGTACGAGAGGAGGATGGATCCCAGAAACCAGTCTACTTTACTAGCCGAACACTCCGAGGGGCAGAAGAGAGGTACCCTCAAATGGAGAAATTGGCTTTCACGTTGATAATTGTAGCGCAAAGACTTAAGCCATACTTCCAAGCGCATACCATTATTGTCTTAACGGACAAGCCATTGAGAAAAGCCATGAGTAGCCTAGAAGCAGCAGGAAGGATGGCTTTGTGGGCAGTAGAGCTGAGCGAGTTTGACATCCAATACCGCCCACGAACGGCCGTAAAAGGGCAAGTAGTAGCTGACTTCATCGCTAAATTCACTCTCGGAGACGGCCAGGTGGCGGAGGAGAAAAGACAGTGGAATATCTATACAGACGGATCTTCGAATAGACGAGCCGGAGGAGCCGGCATAGTGATCCAAACCCCAGAGAGAGATAAGATCCAATGTATGATCTGACTGGATTTCCTCACAACCAACAACGAGGCAGAATATGAAGCCTTGGTGGCAGGGCTAGACCTCGCAAAGGCTGCGGGTGTAGAAAACATAGTCGTACACTGTGATTCACAGGTGGTAACGAGTCAGATCAATGGGGACTACGAGTGCAAGAACGATAGAATGAAGAGGTATCTAGAAGAAGTAAAATGCCGAATGGGCGACCTCGAAGTCAAATTCGTTCAGATCCCAAGGGAAGAAAACGAATGTGCCGTCCATCTAGCAAAAGCTGCATCAGCCGAGTTTATGCTTGTCCCCGAACAAGTATTATCATTCGTTCAACTCTCCTCACTTATCGATGACAGAATAAGTATGCAGGAAGTAGACTCCGAATGCAATTGGACTACGCCATTGATATCCTACCTAAAAATCGGCGTATTACAGGACGAGAAAGGTGCCACAAGAAAGTTGAAGGTCCAGGCATCACGGTTTGTGCTGATGAAAGACGTCTTATATAAAAGAGGTTTCTCTCGACCGTACCTAAGGTGTTTAGGCCACGAGGAAGCAAATTACGTAATGAGAGAAGTACACGAGGGTATCTGCAGAAACCACTCAGGTGTGCGATCATTAGTACACAAGTTGATCCGAGCAGGATACTACTGGCCTACAATGCTGAAGGACGCGCAAGCTTATGTCAAGTCCTGCGACAAGTGCCAAAAGTTCAGTAATTTCATCAAACAATCGTCCGAAGAACTGACCCTTATAATGGCACCCTGGCCGTTCGCACAATGGGGACTTAATATCATGGGCCCATTCTCGACGGCGATCAGGCAGCTAAAATTTTTGATAGTAGACTACTTCACTAAGTGGGTAGAAGCGGAAGCCTTAGCCACCATCACGGAGAAGAACATCTGAAGTTTTGTCTGGAGGAATATCATATACAGGTACGGGATACCCAGAGTACTGGTCTCTGACAACGGTAAGCAATTCGACAACAGCACGTTCAGAGACTTTTGCTCGGAGCTGGGGATCAAGAATCACTACTCGTCGCCAGCACACCCGCAGGCAAATGGGCAAGTTGAAGTCACGAATTGGTCCTTGCTCAAGATAATCAAGACCCGGCTCGATGGGGCAAAGGGTATCTGGCCAGACGAACTACCGAGCGTCCTATGGGCATACCAGACCATGGCAAGAACACCCACTGGAGAGACACCATTTTGACTTGCGTATGGAACTGAAGCTGTCATTTCTGCAGAAGTGGGGCTCACGAGCTACCGGGTGGAGAGCTACCACAAAGATAAGAATGAAGAGGCCATGCGCCTCCAGCTCAACCTAGTGGACGAAGTCAAAGTGGCAACAGAGCAAAGATTGACGAGTTATTAGAATCTCATGGCAAAACACTACAACACCAAAATGAGGCATAGGGACTTTCAGGTCGGTGATCTTATACTACAGAAAGTAATGGGTGTCGCTAGAGATCCTTCGCAAGGAAAGCTCGGCCCCAACTAGGAAGGACCCTACAGGATCGCGTCATGGCAAAGGAAGGGCACCTACCACCTCGAGACGATGGACGGACAAAAGCTGCAGCACCCATGGAACACGGAGCATCTACGGAAGTACTACCAGTAGAGATAATATGAAAAACAGCGATGATCCCCAATTTCCTAGTTTATTTAATTTTAGCTACAATTACTAGTTTTCCTTTAATAATTTTTGCTACAATGTTTTGTGCCTTTTTAAGCCCAAGGGGCAGGTACTTTTCGTACAAACGCATTTTCTTTTTAAAAGAGGAATTATTTAGACACTAACCGTGTTTTCTGCTTGAATTCTCACAAAGTCCACAAAGTGGACGGGTCGCCAATATGGTGAAAATATCTACAAAATCCACAATGTGGACGAATCACCCATAGGGTTAAAATATTTAAAGTCCGCAAAGAGGACGGATCACCCATAGGGTGAAAATATTTACAAAGTCCGCAAAGAGGACGGATCACCCATAGGTTGAAAATATTTACAAAGTCCACAAAGAGGACGGATCACCCATAGGGTGAAAATATTTACAAAGTCCACAAAAGTGGACGGATCACCCATAGGGTTAAAATATTTAAAGTCCGCAAAGAGGACAGATCACCCATAGGGTGAAAATATTTACCAAGTCCGCAAAGAGGACGGATCACCTATAGGCTGAAAATATTTACAAAGTCTGCAAAGAGGACGGATCACCCATAGGTTGAAAATATTTACAAAGTCCACAAAGAGGACGGATCACCCATAGGGTGAAAATATTTATAAAGTCCACAAAAGTGGACGGATCACCCATAGGTTGAAAATATTTACAAAGTCCGCAAGGAGGACGGATTACCCATAGGGTGAAAATATTTAAAAAGTCCACAAAAGTGGACGGATCACCCATAGGGTGAAAATATTTACAAAGTCCGCAAGGAGGACGGATTACCCATAGGGTGAAAATATTTACAAAGTCCACAAAAGTGGACGGATCACCCATAAGGTGAAAATATTTACAAAGTACGCAAAGAGGACGGATCAACCTTAGGGTGAAAATATTTATGAAGTTCGCAAAAAGGACAGATCACCCATAGGGTGAAAATATTTACCAAGTCCACAAAATGGACGGATCATCCTAGACGGGCGGAATTCAAAGTAGACGGATGAAAATAAATCACGCTAAGTAGGCAAATCGTCCCTGACGGGAGAAAACTCCTTAAGTCAATAAAAATGGACGGTTAGAACAAAATCCATAAAATAGACGGGTAGTCCTTGACGAATAGCGTTTAATATACAAAATCCATCAGTTGGGTGACGACTAGCCCATAAAGTGGACGAATGACAACAAATTCTAATTGGACGGACACAAGCCCATCAATTGCACGGATCACCCCGTTAGGTGAAAATTTCCAAGTCCACGATGAAGGACGGGATAGACTACCTAAATATTCAAGTAGGACGGGTCGTCCAAAAACAAAAACTATACAAGTCCATAAAAATGGCCAGTTCTCCGTATAAGGAACAACTTGAAAAGGACGGATATTTATGCATCATTCAAATAATAAAGATTAATATAGCAAGCATAAAATTGTAAAGTAATGCAACATTGACGAATAAAACCCTCAGAAGGTAATTGTTTAATACACAAAATTAAGGACGGATCGTTCCCCAAAAAAAAAAAAAAAAATCCAATCTACATTTTTGGGTCGGCATCTTGAACATTTTTTGCTGGAGCTGATTCTCCATCACCTTTAACTGCCTCCTCAGCAAAGAGGTTGTCTATGTTCTCTAAGGCGACGGGCAAAGCAGACGTCTGGCCTGGGTTGTCAACATTTATCATTGACACATCTAGTTCAAGATAGACTTTCTTAACTTGACGGAGCACGTCATCAAAACCCTAAAGGAATGAGTCCCCCAGCTCGCCCAATAAAGGTTCGGAATCACGGTATTCTCGAACCGCTACCTCCTTAGCCTAACGGAGCTTTTCCTTCAAGTCTTGGATTTCCTTTTCTTTGATCTCCAAGGCCTTCCTGCCTCATCCGTCTTTTGTTCAAGCTCTTTCCTTACCTGTTTTGAAAGGTCAAACTTCTTCTCCATAGTGGACTTCCACTTGTTAAGTTGACCCAGCTCACCCTCCGTCTGCTCCGCCTTTGCTCGCACACGTTCCAGGGCCGCCTCACGGTTAAGGCACCAATCCATTAGGCCCTTCATCATGACAAAGGACTGGAACAAACTAAGAGTGTTAGACAAAAACAAAGTAGAGTGGACGGGCGTAAACCGATGAACAAACATTACCTGTGCAACAGCAAAGAGACCCGTCTCCCCCATTGCCTTCGTCGAGTGATTGCCCAAATCCTCGTAATCCTTAGACGAGATTATATATGAAAGCTTCTCCAGGGCGAATTTGGAGTAGTCACGAAGGAGAGAAGGAGGCTTCTCTTAACTTGTGGATGGGGCCTTCATTAGGCCTTTGCCTGACCCATGCTTAATTGGGGTGACAGTCTTCACACCCTCGGCCATCAACCCTACGACGGGTTCCAAAGAGACTTTCTACTACTTATGCGGACGATCAGATTTAGATGGGGGTTTCCTTTTTGTTGACGGAGCCGTCCCCTTAGGAACCACCTCGCCAGACACTTTTCTTTTGGCAGCCTGTGATTTTATCAGCGCTTTCCTCTTAGCGTCGTCCATCTCTGTAAAGAAGGACGGGTAAAGTTATTAGCTGAAAGTTGAAGACCATTTATGCAAAATAGAGGTTGACAGACTTACGTCAGTAAATTTTTTCGTTATATCTAATGGCTTCCGGTGTGGGTTCAGGACCGTCACAATACCAATGGATGGTGTTTGGATTTACCAACTTCGCCCAAGTCCTTTCTTCCGGCTTGGTCTTTTGAAAAATCTTCTCAAGGAAACTAAACTCCTCAATACTAACTTGTGGATGCCGTCTACCTGTAGAAGAAATGGATGGTTAGAAGAAAGGATCATAACTGAGCGAATATAAAAAGAATTTACAAATTCCGACAGATTCATACGAGATGAATGTAATACTCCCCAAGTTGTGTTGATGGGCATATACTCCGTCTTCCCTAGACGGCTCATCCACTCGTAACCCTCTAGGAAGAAGTAACGACTTTTCCAATCTCTATTTGAATCGGGTGTTTCAAAAATTACCTTTAACAATGGGCTCCTACTGACAAAACTATACATTCCCCTTGACCTGTCAATTTCGTCTGGACGGTAGCAATGAAGGAATTCACGCACCGTCAGCCTCTTAGTGTCGTCTGTCATAACACCATAAAGAATCTCCATTGCTATGAAGACCCTCCAGGCATTTGGGGATATCTGGGTGACGGACAGACCCAAATACCTTAAAAGTTCTCCAAATACCTTAAAAGTTCTCTATGTAGGGTACTTAGAGGAAACCTAAGTCCCGCCTTCAGCATCTGCTCGTACACTCTGACACCTTCTACCCCCTCGTAATAACATTTCTCTGATACTTAGGGTAGACGGATTGGAATGTAGTCCGGAATTTGAAAGTTAGCCCTAAAAGTGCTGAAATGTTTCTCCTTGATGATGGATGTGAATTTATGCACCGTCCACTTTGGTAGCATGATGAACTCCCTAAGTCCATCAGCACCAATGACAGATCCCAATGGTTGATCCTCGCCGTCATCAGAAGTATCTTCTAGCTCAACCATCTCCATATCCTTATTTGTTGAGGATGAGGAAAAGGCGGACGGACTCCTCTCTTCGCCTGGACTCTCTAGGTCTTTATGACCGGACGGGTATACTTCCTCGTATTCCGCCCCATCACGAACTACTGACTGATTACTTGACGCACTAGACATTGCCTACAATTGACGACAAAACCTAAGACTGACGGATCTAGGTGCGTTGACGGGTGTGTAGGTCTAGCAAAATGTAAGCACAAATGCAAGACTTGTAAAAAATAATAGTAATAATACTCACCGCTCTCTGAGTAACTGAAGGTCGACGGTTGTATAGTTGATAGGTACAGATGTTCGACGGAATGCTCTCCGACAAGGTTGACGATGGCAATATGTTTTGGCTGAAAAGTGTAGAAATGAAGGAAGAGAAGTGTGTTATATATATGAGAAATGCACGGAAGACGAAGCGATGCTTCGATCCGGGACAAAGTCCAACCAAAAAGTGACACGTGGCATGCCTCATAAATGCTTGACAACCTGTTAACAAAAGATCGCAATTCGTGTTGTCCTCTTGGAGAACCATCAACCCTAAATAATCTTAAACCATCAACCCCAAATAATCTTGAACCGTCACCCCACTGGCCCATCCGCCTAAATCATGACGGACCATAGGGTGAAGGGGGTAGCTAAAGGGGTAAAAATTAGCATGACGAACCTTCACTACGTTAGGCCTGACGGATCCTAGCCCATGGGCCGGCAATGGGTGAGCCCAGGGCATAGCATGACTTAGAATACTTGTTACACACGCTTGAATTCTGGTAGAATCCCAAAGGAAATAGGAATCCTAGTACAAGAAGAATTCCAGAAGATACGCGCATTAAGGAGAAACCCCCTTTACAAGGAAATGTCTTGTCCATCACGTTTGGGATTATTCAAGTGGATTCCTATAAGGAAAAGACTTCTACATCAAGGAAGAAAGGCCAACCTTCTACTACTACTATAAAAGCCCCAATATCCTCACAAATCAAGGTACGCATAATTAATCCCTCTCTAGCACTCTAGAGTTGAGAATAGTTCTAACTTGGCCTTCGGAGGCCATTTGGCCGACACCACATCGGTGCTCTCTGTTAGGTCACTTCTTTCTTCTTGTAGGTCGCTAGTTCAAGCGTGCGAGGATCGTGTAGCTTACTAGTGATTTTACGGTATCATCATTGGGCATTGTGGAGATTAGTTGTGTTTAATCTAGATTATGACATGACTTGAAATAAAATTGCTACAGATTTTAATGAGAGATTTTTTGAGGCTTAGTCTAAGGAGCAAAGGCTTGAGCCGATAGGCCCAAGCCGTAACCCATTGTGAATTATGTGCACAGGATAGAAAAACTGTTGTTTTGGAGATATGCAAAATATAATAGATGCTATGCAACAAAAGTACCAATCCCAAGGCTTTGCATCTCATATGCCTGAATTTCAAGTGTTCTTCAATGATCATACATCCAATGATTTTAATACCCTCTTTGCCTCTCTCCCACCAAAAAGGCCATACTTTGAAACTGGAGTGCCAGGGTCTTTCCATGGTTAGCTATTCCCTGATCTCTCTCTCTCGATTTTGTGCATTCATCTTATGCACTCCAATGGCTCTCTAAGGTGCCAGAAGAACTTCTAAATAAGAACTCTGCTGCATGGAACAAGGGGAGGGTTCACCATGCAAGTGCCCCAGACGAAGTAGCTCAAGCTTATACAGCCCAATTTGCTAAGGACATAACAACCTTTTTAGATGGTAGGGCTGAAGAGCTTGTTGTGGGTGGACTAATGGTGCTTATTATGCTAGGAATTCAAAATGGGATTCCTCATTCTAGTTCAGCAACAAGATTGAAGTTTGATTTCCTAGGACACTGCCTCATGGATATGGCAAAGGAGGTAAGCTAGCAATCAACTATTACTTTTTGCACTATAAGCTTTTTCAAGTCAAATATATCACTGCAAGTAAATTTATTGAACTTACACTAAATGTTGTCAGGGGCGAAAAAGTCTTCCTTTCCGACAAATGAGATTTATGTTGGGTTGGGGGCCTAAACCGAAACTCGACAATGGGCTCGATGCACGGCCTAAAGACTATCGGTGAAGATCCAAAGAATTCACTGTATTTTACACCTTGGGCTTAGGTTGAAACTGACAAGAATGGCCCACAAATAATCCCTACAGCAGACACGTCAGCATGATTAAAAAGTATATTGCAAGAAATAGCCCAGCAGTGAAATGTTACTGCAAAAAGTAGCCCAGCGGTAAAATGCTTCTACAAAAAATGACCCAGCGGTAAACTAAGACCAAACAGATTAAACTTACAACTGTTAGCTATTTCACAAATTAAGGTAAGTATCTACATTTTCAAACTCATCATCCGTTAGCTCTGGAGAAGAGTCTTCTAATACAATAATATGAGGAAAAAACTCTATAGTAACGATTACATCATAACCTTCAATAGTAAATGAATACGTAAATATCATGGGTTCCATTATAACGAATAATGAGAAAAACTTAGTGTGAGATGAAGGGAGAGAGAGATTTCAGCTAGCACAGCAAGATCATTATGGTGTCATGGCATGCTCGTGGATATAGTATATGCAGTGAGTAGAGAGAGTCATTTGTGAGTAGTATGAGTAATGAGTGAGAGTGTATAGTAAGGCTGTTAGGACTTTCTGCTGGGGGTAGCTAAGTGTTTTTAAGTGGAAATATGAGGGGTGTTTTTGAGTTAAGAGCTGGGGAACTCAGTTTCTATGCTTGAAGTTGAGAGCTCAGTGACTCAGAACTTTGCTAGAGTTTTGAGAAGACTAAACAAAGAAGTTAATGAAGAGTTCCTCTCTATGGGTGTCTTTCTTAGTCCCCCCAGAAGTATTAATCGAAAGTTCCATTTATAGTTGGGTTTTAGGGGGTGATTAGCAAATAATATTTGCTAAATCTTCCTCAATCTTCATAAAATCCTTAGAGAATCGTTCCTAGGATTTTAGCTAAGAGTGGTAAGCTAAACTTTTAGAAGGTTCTTGCTCTTTTGGGTAATAACAGCTGGGATTCTGACTTAACATTGAATGCTGATTGGCCTTGGTTGATGGGATTAAAGCATGCTTTAGGCTAATGATCTAGGTTATGCTGTTGCTAGAATCAGAGCTCCCTAGGACAGATTGTATCACCCCAAGCCAGGTGTCAATCTTGGAGCCCTTGCTGGGAACTTTGCTGGGATCCCCTTGGTGCCCTCCAAACCACATTTCCCTAAGTTTCCTTATTTGAGGTTCATGTGCTTGGTCCATGAACCAGAGGATACAAGCTTTTAGTATGAAAATGAACTGATTTCAAGTTGTTTTAGGAGCTTTAATGGCCAGGTAATGGCTGCTCTTGATTCTTAACCAAATGGACTGGAGAAGAAAGAAGGTGATAGGCCAAAAATGAATTGACCCCTTGTGATAAATTAACCAATTAATTTAGCCAAATGAATTAATTAAGTTAATCAACATGCAAATGCGTGGTAGCACAAACAAATCACCAATAAACTAAGTATGCAGTGGAAAATAAATTTGACACGATGATTTGTTTACGAATGGGGAAAACCAACATGGCAAAAAAACCCCACCGGGTGATTTTAAGGTCACTACTCTTGAAATTCCACTATTATCACAACAAGCAGTTACAAGTAAAGAAATCTCAGTACCTTATACCAACCTACAGTTGAACCCTTACCCTAATACCCAATTGGACTTGTTCTGTAGTGGCAATTTCTCCTTTTGGTGCACGGCTCCCAAACGTGACTAACTAATTTCACGAATCCCAATACGCGACTTCAATTTCCAACTAGATAAAGTTGTTGGTTGTAATTTTCTTCAATTCATCTACGATGAAGATCAAGAAGATGCTTAGTCACAAAACCCTACAATGCACAAACACAGCAACTTCTTCACAGGAATGATGAACTAGGGAAAATTCTATCTCCGGTTACAATTTTCTTGAACAAACTTTGCTCAACACTTGTGTAACTTGTGAACTCTTTGACAACCCTTAAAATAATCATTTTATATGTCTAGGGTTATGAAAAAAGAAAACCCAAACACATAATCACAGATTGGAGTCAAAACAGAATTGAAATTTTGTTTTTCATAAACCTCAACAGATATCCTATCAATCGAGCAGCTATTGAGCCACGGGCTTCAACAGCTCTACAGGTCTCGATAGATAGCTAGCTATCAAGCTTTAATGAACAGCACTTTTTCAGCTTGTTTCTTGGATAAACTTGCATGGTTTTAACACTTGATCTTGAAACACAGTTTCTTGAAGTATTAAATACATCCTAGATCTACCCAATTACAAGTAAAGTGCGTTTTGTCAAAGGATTAGCCAATTATATAAAATAGTGACATATGTTCCTAACAAGTGAATCACATATGTCCTAACAGAAGGGATAGCTGGTTGAAGCTTCCCAGCTTTTTGTCATGTCACTTTCAGCTTTATGTCACATGAGAAATGATGGGATTTCAGCTTGTGAAGGAAGGGTTCAACCCCTGATGGACACATGTCCTCTTCTGATCTGATTGGACAAGCTGGGACTTGATGGCAATGGGCTCCAGTTGTCAAGTTGTGCTGAAATTTGGCTGGTCAGCTCATGTGAGCTTCAGCTGCAAGGATTTATGTATGAGCTAGGCTGGGTCAGCTAGGCTTTGTAGTTGAGCTTCTTTAAGCTTGGTTATCCCTACAAAATGAAGAGTTTTTCCATGGGTGATATACATGGGCTTTTATAAATTTTGTAAGAGAGGTATTTCTTAAGGGATGAGTAATTATATTTCCTCTAAGTAAGGGATTTAGTATATGTAAAACAAGTGTCAAAATGTGTAAGGTTGAATTTAATCAACTATTTTGTTGGCTTTATTCCATGCCAATTTTCTTGTAATTCAGCATTTAGAAACCCTGTATTTAGGTGGGAATCATGTAAAGGTAGTGTGAGAAAGAGTGTGAAGAATAGCTCAAGAGTGTACACTCAAGCAAGGCCTTACAACTGGATCTCATGACTGGCTCGTGGCTAGCAAGTTGCCAAAGGGGGCACACATGTGAAGCATGCAGAGGAGCTGGAGAGTCACGCTAGCTGGAGCACTACAGGATAAAATTTCCAGACTGGCCAGGCAATTAGCTTGCGACTTAGACTCACGACTCAGTCAAGTCGCGAGGTCAAGTCACCAAACCACTCCGTTTGGGAAAAATTGACATTTTGCATTCCAAACACACACCAGTATAAATACCCCTTATACCCACGTATTGTAAAGAGCTTCTAGAGAGAATTTTGAGAGAGAAACCCTAGAGAAAAACAAGATTGACTCATCCCCAATCTTCAACCTTTGATTCTCTAAATTTCTCTACTCTCACCCTCTCCATTGTTACATCCTTGAGAGGTACATTTAGCCAAATCCTTTTCTCACCATACCCATATCTATGAAAAGGTTATTTTGTGCTTGGGAAGCAGTTAGGAAGGGACCAATTGATATTGGTTGATGCTATGGGCTATAGCGGAATCCCGTAAGCTAGAGAAGACAAAAGTTCGGCGTAACCTCGTTGGAGTAAGAAGCTTGGAGGGCTTAGGTACACTAGGTAGATTAGGCTTGGAGGGTCTTCTGCTGTTCATGTATCCCAACTTCATTCTTTAGTGGATTATTAACCGCTTAGAGGGCAGCAGAGAGGTTTTACACCAAGGACTTCGGTTTCCTCTTCGATAACACATCGCTGTGTTGTCTTTGTGTTTGCATCTCTCTTCCCTTAATCTTTGCCATTTAATTTTTACTGTAGTTGTGATTTTATTTGGTTTAGATTATTTTATCAATTCTATTTTAGCTTATTTTCATATTCCGCACATACATTGTTTGATAATAAGCTTGAATTGGTAATTTGTAATTTGGGGGTCTAAACATTCAAGGTGTTTTACACACTATTTGAACATTCAATTGGTATCAAAGTGGGTGCACTTGTTGTGGTTTAACTACCTTAGTACGATGGTAGCAACTATGCCTTTTGGAAAGTCCGGATGAGGGCATTTTTGTGTTCGATTGATGAAACCGTTTGGGATGCAGTGGATGTTGGATGGACTAGGCCTGAGGCTGCTAAATCCACATGGGATATTGCAACCCTTACGGTAGCTAACGCTAACAATAAAGCTTTGAATGCAATTTTTTGTGGTGTTTCTCCAGATGAGTTTCACAGGATTTCTCACGTAACTGTTGCCAAGGAGGCATGGCAAATATTGGAGACCACCTATGAAGGCACGAAGAAGGTGAAGGACACTAAACTGTAAATGCTAACCACTCGGTTTGAAGAGCTGAAAATGAGTGAGGATGAGTTATTTGATCATTCTATGGCAAGCTAAATGAGGTGGTTATTGGCAAGTTCAATTTGGGTGAGAAAACGGAGGACTTAAAGGTAGTAAGGAAAATCCTTCGATCATTGCCAGAGAGCTTCCGTGCAAAAGTTACAGCAATTGAAGAGAGTAATGATCTTAATGATATCAAGGTTCAAGAACTAATTGGCTCACTTCAAACATATGAGCTGTCATTGCCATCACAAAGGAAGAGCAAATCCCTTGCTCTTAAGACGATCAATGAGAGGGTAGAAGCTCACAACTCATCGGATGAAGACGTTGTCGATAAAGATGTGGCATATCTTGTGAAGAATTTCCAAAAGTTCTTGAAGTTCAAGAAAAATGGAAAGTTTGCTGAGAAGGGAAAATTCCCAAATTTCAGAAAGGAGAAAAAGGATTTCAAGAGGAAAGATGGGAAGGACTCTTAATCCTCTCAGGGAATTATGTGTTTCGAGTGCAACGAACAAGGACATCTCAAGAAAAAGTTTCCTAATTACTTAAGAGCGAAGAGCAAAGTGTATGCCACTACTCTAAGTGATTCAAACTCCTCTAATTCAGATTCAGATGAAAGCAATGATGGAGAGGGAAACTTCTCTGCATTTATGACAATTGCTCATGTGGAATCTTCAGATGATTTGGGTGCGCTAATGGAAGAGCTTTATGAGCACACTAAATTGGAATCAATTGGGATAGTTGGGGAATCTAATGATGAGGAAGATGAAGAAACAAAGGGACTGCAAAAGACCTACAATTCCCTCCTTGAGAAGACTAATGAATATGCAAAAGTGGCTAAGGGAGCCATTAAAAAGATGAAGAGGGCAGAGAAGGATTATAGAAGTCTTCTTGTATGATATAAGGAGGCCAAATGTGAAATAGAGACACCGAATGGAGAGTTGATCGAAGCCTACTCAGAGGTAAAATTTCTTGAGCTTAAGGTGGTTCAAGCCAATGCTAAAGTAGAGCGAGTTTCCTCCAAGAAGCTTGATGAAGTACTTTCTCATAAAATCCTTTCTCCAACAGAATCGGATTGGGATATACTGGAGAAAGTAGTTCGGCTGTCAATATCTCCAAGGAAGTAAAGTTTGTGAAAGTCAAAGAATCGATAGTAGTTGCCATTACTGCTGAGAAAGTAAAGGTGGAGAAGAATAGAAATGTGGCTGACCAACGGGTGTTGAATAAGCCTCATAACCAATCAGTGGTCAGGTCTGAAGCCAAAGGGAAATCACTTCCAAAATCACAAAGAGGTCCGAGAACAAAACATCTCTGCTATCATTGTGGACTTCAAGGACACACAAGACCAAATTGTCATAAGCTTAGGGCATTGAAGAATGCAAGTGATCAGAGGTCAAGAGGACCAAGAAATGACAAAATGAGTTGGGCTATTGAGCAATCAAGAGGTCGAGATGGTGATTCCAGAGTGATGGATGTGATAAAAATGATTGATGCATTCACCCCCTGTTTGGCAAGTTTCAGTAGAAGGTTTGAAAGCCACAACACTCGTACCCAATCCTATAAGGATATCACCCCAAACGCACGTGACATGTGGGTGAAGAAGGGTACTCATGCATAAGCATTACAACATGTCCATGCATTAATACTTCCTATGTTTTGTGACTTTGCTTGGTTGTGTGTTTTTGTTGTGATGCTAGCTTGATTTGAAAATTTGTGTTTGGTTTTTTTCATTTGTTTTAAATGTTTTCACATTGTTGCTTTTGATCAATCTTTTCTTGCTTTTGTGTCAAAAATCCAAAAAACACAAAAAAAGTTGAAAATCCAAAAAGTGTGATCGGCATTATTGTGTTTTGTCACAAGCATATTTTGCCTTGTACTTTCGTACAAATGGCCTTGTGCATTTACGAGCATAGCTAGTTCCCTATGCATTCATATCATTTACGAGCCTTGTGCCTCTTTTGTATCTAGGGTTTTGTACCCAAAAGCTCTCTAAAGTCTTCTACCAGTGTTATTTCTTGAAGAATCTCAAGATCCGGTGTTGTAGAAGTTGTTGCATACAAGGTCAATGTCTAAAGAGATCTAAAACCTTTGAGTGGAGTCTCAAAGTCACAAATAGGTGAACTTGTGTTGGTGCAAAGGTCAAGGAAAGAAATAGTCTGTGGACTCGAAGTTATCATAGGGTCGTGGTAGTAAGTTTTCTACTCGAGGTAGCAGTAGAATGTTAGTGGTCTAAGTTCTATTGTACAAACTTTAATTCTTTCATAATGAATTTGCTTTTTACCTTGAGGATAGTTAGGTTAAATCCTCCCCAGGTTTTTTACCGGTTTGTTTTTCTGGGTCATCATATCATTGTGCTCTTTATTTTCCACCGCTTTACATGATATGATTGTTTTTTTTTTTAACCTAGATCAAAATAATAAACCTAAGTATTCACTTGATTAATTAATTAGGTTAAACAATCTAGTTTATAGGGGTCAAAAAAACTAACAAGTGGTATCAGAGTTGATCCTTGATCCCTGTTATCATGGATAATTTTAAGTGTCTTACTTTTTTTTATTGTGATGTTTTGAATAAAAATGACACTATTGTTTCAGTTGATCTTTTTGCGACTTGTGAAAGGAATTTGCAGGATTTTAGTATTTCTCAGAAGATTAGTGTAATCCCTCAAATACACTCTGTTTCTCATGGATTTTCACCTATAAAGCCGAAGACTTGTGCTATATGGGTGAGAAAAGACTTGCTAAGGTGAGTGTTGTTTACTTGTCCCTGATTTAATTCTTTCAATTATTTGTGGACATGTTTACTTTTAGGTTTTGGTTGTTTTATTTTCTTTGGTTGTTTTGATTATTCAAAAATCCAAAAACATTGAAAATTTTAAAAAAGACAAAAATATTTTATTTTGTGTCTAGATTTATTTTTCTTGAGGATTACATGAATTATGATATCTCTCTCTTTATTTAGAACATGCTTGATATTGTGGAGAAACATAAAAAGTATGTGTTATATAAGTGATAAGCTTATTCTGATTTTGTGTGAGAATGTACTAGTTTGTACATGTACTCAAGGGCTAATTAAGAAATTGATATTTCTTGTTTGTGTACCCTCGATTGCCTAGTTAAGCACTGTCATGCATTGCATGTGTATTTTTAAACATTTAGTTTAATGTGTGCTTTTAGTTTTGGTCATAATTTTTTTTTAAAACCAAAAAGATTTTTATGTGTTTTGTATTACACATCATGAATATGTTGTTAGGTTCTAAGGATTAGGAACTAATGTATTAGAACTCTAATTTGTATTGTTGGCAAACCATGATCAAAACAGGTTTTAGTCTTGTTTAGACTTGCTCAAAGTATATACGTTTTATGTAAAGTTGGAATCGAGTTATTGTAGAATTTACTGTGCAATTTTGTCTGGCTCGATCGATTGAGAATTAGACTCGATCGATCGAAACACAGATAGAATGTTTTTCTGCAGAATTTTCCAACTCAGCCCAAGCCCATATGACGTGTAGGATTTTATGTTTTGTCATAAGTATAAAAGGGAAAACCCTAGCCACGTTTTTGGTTATCCATTATGCTGTGTGTGTGAATCTTTTGTGAGATCAAGAGGTGGTTGCCTTCACACATACTTAGGGTTTCCAAGATTCAAGACTATGTCAAGAACTTGGTAATCGATTCAGTTGCTGCATTAAAGAGCTTAAAGAGACACAAGTGGGTGTGCTTGTAGTTGCTAGAGAATCCAAGAAAGAAGGAGTCCGTGGTCTTGGAGCTTGCACGTTGTCGTGTCAGTAAGTTTCTACTGGTGAGTAGCAATAGGATGTTAGTGGTCTAAGTCGCTATTGTAAAAATTCGATTCTTTCATAGTGGATTCAGGTTTACCTTGAGGATAGTTAGGTTAAATCCTTCCCAGGTTTTTTACAGGTTTGGTTTTCCTGGGTTATCAGATCATTGTGTTTTTTATTTTCCGCTACTATACATTGATACGTTATATTTGTGTTAACCTAGATTTGTTAATTTGACTAAGTAATCACTTGGTTAATTTACTAGGTTAATACAATTGTGTTTTAAGGGGTCTAAAAACATACATATGTAATTGAGGTTGGCCTATTATTTTTTACATAACATGCTTGTGTACCTTGTTTAGTTTGGATGAGCTTATTTTTCTGCACTTTGCTAGTTTTAGCTATGTAGTGCATGTTGTGTGAGAGTTGTTTATAGTTTTTGATCACATGATCTTGATTTTGAAGTTACATGCTTTTGATTTTAAGGACTAAAAAAAAATTCTAAGAGAAAGACATAAATAACCATATCACTACTGTTTACTAGCCAATCATGAATACCTTAGTGCATATCATAAGATTTTGTGCTCGAGAAAGTGTAGCACATACACAAAAAGAAAATAAGGTGTAGCCTTGGAATAAAAAAATATATAATAAAAATGGTGAGTACATTATAAGGCTAAAACAAAAAAAACAAAAAAAATTTACATGATTGCAAGCTTGTTTTCTAGGAGATGTGGGAGTTATAGATGTAACTCTTTAGGTGATAGTCACTTTCAAACTTATGTGATGAATAATGTAGAAATTGTGATTGATTATTATCTACATATCACCTCACATGTATCTCATGCTTTTACTAGTTGCACACACTTCACAAGTTATTCTTTGCTAAACTTAGTACATGAAATTGTGTGTGAATTTGGTTTGGCCATCCAAGATTATCTTTTCTATGGTGTTTGATGCAAAATATTTTTAAGAGTTAGCAAAAATTGTGTTTTTGATGATTAAAAAACTTGTTTTGAAGTTTTGGGTTGAAAACTTATGTTTTTGAAATTTTTTTGAATCATTCTCATGCATTACATGTCATGAAAAATCTTTTGAAAATTGATTCTGCAAAAAAATTTCTGGTTTTTCAAAACAGTTTACCAAAATTTCGATTGATCGAATCTGATTTTCGATTAAACAAAAATTTTCAGATTTTTCAAGTCTAGCTTTTGCCTAACTCAATTGGTATTCGATCGGTGCTCGATTGATCGAAACTGAAAAATTTTCTGTTTTTAAGTATTTGACCAAATTTTTTTCATGAATCATTTGTGTTTAGGATTCACATGCATTGCATTATTTTTTGTATCCATCTTATAGTTTTGTAGTTATATCTCTTATTGTTTTCACACATAACATGTATATACTTTGCTAAATTGGGTACTCAACTTGATTTAAAAATTGATTGATTAATTTTTGAGTTTTGTACAGTTTAGTATATGCTATTTTTATGTGTGAATTGCAAAAAATATTTTCCTAAAGAGATATGATGGATAATAATGTGCAAATATTTTCTCTACTTGATTTGAGTTCAAACACCATTTGTTTATGGGTCACATGGTGTCAAATTAGGTTTATGTATTTTTATTTATCCCCACCTCCTAAATTTTCCCCAAAACTATTTTTCCCAAAACATGTTTTGTTTTTCCTATTTTTATAGGAGGATAAGCTTGTTTTTAATCTTTGTTGTTCATAAGGGGAGCTGCCTCTATTCTCTATAGAGCTGGATTCATTTGTTTCCTTGATTCTCTATTTTCTCTTGACTTTTGTTGCGTATGTTTTCTTTTTACTCTTTGTTTGAGTTGTTTTTTAATACGTGACAAAAAGGGGGAGAAATAGATGAAATTTGGAAAAGGTTTTAAAATGTTTTGTTTAGGGGGAGATGAAATTGTTTTTGAAAAGGGGAGAAAATAAAAATATTTGATGTACCTAACTTAGGGGGAGAGTTAGTTTACTTTTGTTTTTATATTGTATTTCATATTATTGTTTATATGTCTTTCTTTCCAAACATGCGGTGATGTGTTCTTTTGAGTGTTTCAGGAAAGATAGGTACATTTTGATCAAGACCTTCTACCTCTTCTTGCAACTTCTAGGTTAGGAGTCTTAGATTGGGATTTGTGTTGTATTTGGGCATTTTATTGTATTGGGTTGTTCTTGTATTTGAGTATTTCATTTTGTATGTAAGTTTTGTCACGAATTGTCAAAGGGGGAGTTTGTTAGGTTCTAAAAGTTTAGAACAATTGGCAAATCGTGAACACAAACTTGTCTAGATATAAATCCTAGAGTTTATAAGTATTATTTGACAATGCTCAAGGTGATTCAAGTCAAGATTTAAGAACAAGTAAGCTGCAGAAAGAAGAGTCTAGAAACTATTTGGTTCAATTGATCAAAAGACAGGCTCGACCGATCGAAACACGTATCTGCAGAATTCTATTTCAGCCCAAACTCTACTTAAACGTATTGGGTTTCAAGTAAAACACTACTAGTATACAAAGGAAACCCTAAGCACATTTTTATAAGGCTTTTCAGAAAGAGAAGAGTGTGTCTCTTTTGTATCTAGGGTTTTGAACCCAAAAGCTCTCTAAAGTCTTCTACCAGTGTTATTCCTTGAAAAATCTCAAGATCCGGTGTTGTAGAAGTTGTTGCATACAAGATCAACATCTAAGGAGATCCAAAACCTTTGAGTGGAGTCTCAAAGTCACAAGCAGGTGAACTTGTGTTGGTGCAAAGGTCAAGGAAAGAAGTAGTTCGTGGACTTGGAGCTATCATGGGGTCGTGATAGTAGTTTTCTACTCGAGGTAGCAATAGAATGTTAGTGGTCTAAGTTCTATTGTACTAACTTCAATTCTTTCATGGTGAATTTGCTTTTTACCTTGAGGATAGCTAGGTTAAATCCTCCCCAGGTTTTTTACCCGTTTAGTTTTCCTGGGTCATCATTTCATTGTGTTCTTTATTTTTCACTGCTTTACATGATATGATTGTTTTGTTTTAACCTAGGTTTGAATAATAAACCTAAGTATTCACTTGGTTAATTAATTAGGTTAAACGATCTAGTTTACAAAGGTTAAAAAACGTACAACTTTGAAACTAGATTTTCTTAATTCATATTTTATCAAAAAAAAAATTGTAAAACCCTATAAGACTATAAAATATTATAATATATACTATTAAAAATAGATTTAATTTTTTAAACTAATTAAATGATTTTGAAATATATAAATAAGAATTTAAAGCATAAAATACTTGTACATCCTAAAATTAAATAAATTTAAGCAATCTTCTAAACATTTTCCCAACCACCCTATTCTCGCAATCAAATATGGAGACCTCAATCGCAAACAACCAATTCATTATCCCAATGAAATTAAAGAAATTATTTGTAAGTATTGACATGATGGGAACATGATTAAACAAAGAGAAATTGGCTAAAAACACATCCATTTATCAAAATTTAATTTCTTTTATTATGGCTTTCGTATCCTTAAAAAAAATGGAAAATACTTTGAAATCATCATCGATTTTTATTTTAATTATTATGGCTCATATAGCACAAAATAGTAGTAAAAAAAACTTACAAAGAAACCTTCGAATTATGACTTCTAACACAAAATAAATATAAAAAAGCTAACTTCATAAATAATCAATTAGAATGTGTCTTTTTCTTTTTCTTTAATTCTAAAGCAAAATACATTTATAACCTTCCCTAACCAAAATCCTAAACACCTAAAGACTCAAAGCGAATTAGAACCTTCACAAAATCCACAACATCCGATTTCAACATCAAAACCGTAAGCTACCGTCATTGAATAAAAAATGCAAGTCCCCTTCTTTGGTCATAGCCTACTCATACGGGTTAGGATCAAATGGTACCACAATGTTGAGTTATGTAGGTGTCATTGAAAGGTTGAAGGCAATTAGCATCGCTTTTTTTTTTTTTCCTGAGTGTATTTGAGATGTAATGGCATGAAGGGCTATAGGCATGTCTATATAAAAGAGTAAAAGTGAAAATGGTGGATGGAAATGCAAAGAGTTTTTTGTGTGTGGGAGAGAGGAGAAGTCTTGAAACATTGAATAAAAAATTTAACAAAAAGTAGTTTTGAAACATTGAACCAAAGGAAATAAAGAGCCCATATTTTTAAATTTGTTCTTATCTCTAACGTGGCTTAAGAGTATTTCAATTCTCTTCATAGAATGTACCACATGTCAGAACTTCATGCTCTCTCATATGAGGTCTCTACTTATATATATATATTGATTAATGCTAGTGGCAAGTACAAACAATGCTCTAATATAGTCAATTCATTGCATTGGAATGAAAAGAATTGCACTCGAGTTCACAATTCAATTCATCAATTGGTTGTGCAATTCAATACAACTAGATGATGTCCTGCGCTATGTGCGGAGTACTTTACAATTTAATTTGAAATAATTTTTATGTATATTAAGACCTACATATAATAGTTATTTTGTTGTATAATATTTATGTTTGCCCACAATATTGTTGAATACTTTGAAACTTGATTTTCTTAATTCATATTTTATTAAAAAAAAAAATTGTATAACCCTATAAGACTATAACATATTATAATATTTACCGTTAAAAATAGATTTAATTTTTTAAACTGAATAAATGATTTTGAAATATATAAATAAGAATTTAAAGCATAAAATACTTGTACATCCTAAAATTACATAAATTTATGCAATCTTCCAAACATTTTTACAACCACTTTATTCTTACAACCAAATATGGAAACCTCAATCACAAACACCCAATTCATTATCTCAATGAAAGTAAAGAAATTATTTGTAAGTATTGACATAAAGGGAATGTGATTAAAGAAAGAGAATTTGGCTAAAAACACATCCATTTATCAAAATTTAATTTTTTTTACTATGGCTTTCGTATCCTTAAATAAATAGAAAATACTTTGAAATCATCATCGATTTTTATTTTTATTATTATGGCTCATACTGTACAAAATAACAATAAAAAAGCTTACAAAGAAACCTACGAATTATGAGTTCTAACACAAAATAAATATAAAAAAGCTAACTTCATAAACAATCAGTTAGAATGTTTCTTTTTCTTTTTCTTTAATTCTAAAGCAAAATACATATATGACCTTCCCAAACCAAAATCCTAAACACCTAAAGACTCCAAGCGAATTAGAACCTTCACAAAATCCATAAAGTCCGACTTCAACATCAAAACCGTAAGCTACTGTCATTGAATAAAAAAACGCAAATCCCTTTCCTTGGTCATAGCCTACTCATTGAAAGATTGAAGGTAATTGACATCATTTTTTTTTTTTTTAGTGTGTTTGAGATGGAATGGCATGAAGGGCAGTAGGCATGTGTATGTCAAAAAGTAAAAGTGAAAATGGAGGATGGAAATACAAATTGTTTTTTTTTTTTTGTGGGAGAGAGGAGAAGTCTTGAAATATTGAACCAAATTAAACAAATAGTAGTCTTAAAACATTGAATAAAAAATTTAACAAAAAGTAGTCTTGAAACATTGAACCAAAGGAAATAAAGAGCCCATATTTTTAAAATTTTTCTTATCTCTAATGTAGCTTAAAAGTATTTCAATTCTCTTCATAGAATGCGCCACATATCAGAACTTCATGCTCTCTCACATGAGGTCTCTACTTATATATATATTGATTGATTGTTTGGAATAAACATGAATTTAAATGGCATTCATTTTGTGTGAATAAATTACAAATATTTTTGGAAGGTGGTACAATGTAAAAGTAAATTAAGATGGACTAACATCGAAGCAAATTTAGAGAGGATAGGTGCAACCGTGCTACTAGAACGTAGTACAATATTTTTCACAACTAGCAAAAACATTATGCAAGTTGTGATAGGCAGGGGCGGAGCTACATTTTACTATGAAAGGGCCATCCCCCCCCCCCCCAAATGCTTAATAATTTATTATAGTTGCTAAAAAATAGGTTCTACAGAATTGTTGTAAGGGCTTGCCCCTCCAAATGAAACTAACTGGCTCTCCATTTGTCCTTGACTACACGTTTCTATAGACACTCAATTTTGCACCCATGATTCAATTAAGGAAGATGACTAGAATGACCATTCATATACCAAAAATTCATGATTACATTACATGCATTCATTCATTCATTCATTGAAACATATCGCATGATCAATTTTGCACGGATTGCATGCATTCAATTTAGGTAGAATCAACCACACATGATTAATTTAAATTAATTCTGATTGGCTAGAAAATTAAAATTAATTAAATAATTTTGTGATTGGTTATTAGTTAGTGTCAAAAATAGACTTGATTGCATGGGAATAAAGAGGATAATCAAATAACAATAAAATTGTGGATAATCAAGACTTTTGGAATGTTTATCTACAAGATAATCATTACTGTAGAGACCTGAATCATTAGGAAAGGAATTTAATTTTTAGAATATGGATTAAAAACGTGTCTAAGTGCAAGTCCTGGCTTAAAAAAAAACCTCAAAAAAGGAGTCCAAAGTGGACTAAAACTCAAACGCAGGTCCAACACTCGAGAGGGCCATTCAGCATTCTTAGAGTGCCGATTGGCACAAATTATTGGCACGGCTTGAGGGCTTTTGGATTAGGATAAATCTGATCCTTTTTTATTTTTTAGAGATAAGAATGCATCCTAGTTCGTATTCTAATCATTTGGCTCATTTTTTGAAGCATTCCAGCCTCTATAAATAGAGGATACCTCTCAAAATTCAACACATTTTTTCACGCTTTCTGACCCCTCCCCCCCTCTTTATGGCTCTTCTCTTCTTCTTTTTCTCTCTCTTACATTAAAGATGTTCTGGAAGCTCTAGCCTTAGGAATTTCTTTTCTATAAGCAAAATATTTTAGGCTTCAAAGAGAATTAAATAAATTTCTTTAAATCCTAAAATATCCTTTCACAAAGAATAGTATGCTCATGCAAGAGGCAGTCTTTCTTTTTTTCCTTTTTTCTTCTATTTCTTTCTATTAATTTTGTTTGATGATGCATGACTAGGCTTAGGTTTTTTTTTTTTTTTTTTTTTTTTTTTTTTTTTTTTTTTTTTTTTTTATTCCTATGTAATTGCCATGTGTTGTTTAAACTTTTCTTTAAATATGTTCTAGTTGATTTGTTGTTATGATTTCTCTCTTGAATCTCAAAATCTGCTAATTATCAAAGATTTTTTTTTAAAAACTAAAAACTGATCTGTATTTTCATTAAATACAATCTGATTTTTTTTAACACATAAAACTAATTTGTATTTTCATTAAATACAGATCTTATTTCTTAACACACAAAACTGATCTGTATTTTCATTAAATACAAATCTCATCTTTTACACACAAAACAGATCTGTATTTTCATTAAATACAAATCTGAATTTTTTAAACACATAAAACTGATCTGTATTTTCATTAAATACAAATCTATTTTTTTTTTAAGAAAATTTTCTTTGTCACAAAATAGCAGATTTTGAAATTTAAAAGAAGAAGTTAAAAGTTGAGATGATTTTTGATTGATGCATGTAATATAGATTTATCTCATGAGTGTAGTTCCTCTTCTAAAAAAGTCTTTTTCTTATTTTATTTTTTTTTAAATCTGATTTTTTTTCTTTACAAATCTAGATTTTCTTATTCAAAAAACATATCTGATTTTTCTTAATAAAAATCACTATTTTTAACTTTGCTCCAAAACAGATCTGATTTTTTTTAGCAAAAACCTTGTTCTTTTCTTTATATAAAAATATATTTGATTTTGTTTACAAATTTTTTTTTTTTTAACTACACAAAAAACAGATCTGGTTTCTTTTTTAATGAATCAAATAATTTTTTTTACAAAAACATATGTGAATTTTTTTTTTTCTAAAAAAAGAGGATACATTCGTAAGATGGATTTATGTGAGTTAGTTTTGGTCAAGTGTGTCATGTACGTTCAACATATCATTCACATCATGCAAAAAGGGTATATTGGTCATTAGAGTCTAGAAGACCAAACTCTGTCTAGGCGGAATGTGTGCCTAATACCTTCCCATTCTGTAACCTAGCCTCTGAACTTAGTTCTTTTGGATAGGTAGACCTGTGCTTTGTCTTTCTTTTTATCTTTGGGTAGATTGTAACTAGGACAAAAAATCATTTATTCTTTTGGTAGATTGTAACTAGGACTCAAAGCCTTGTAAGATTCAATTTATCAAGATTGTATTTATTTCTATTCTGATAGTTTTTAGACCCCTTAAAACAATTGATTTAACCTAGGTAATTAGCTAAGTTGTTACTTAGTCCAATTTAATAAATCTAGGTTATCACAATCACGAAGATCATATCATGCAAAGCAGCGGAAAGATAAATAACACAAGATATGATCACCCAGGAAACCAAACCGGTAAAAACCTGGGGAGGATTTGACCTAGCTATCCTCAAGGTAAACTTGAATCCACTATCTTGAAAGAATCGAAGTTCATACAATAAGACTTACAAGCCCCCACGCTCGACTTCTTATTGCTACCAACCAGTAGCACTTACTGACACGACCACGTGCAAGCTCCGAATCCACGGACTCCTTCTTTCTTGGATTCACCACCAGATATAAGCACAATCTTTTGTGTTTTCTTTAAAATTCAATGGCAACAACTGAGCTGATCATCAAGGTGTAGATAAATCTTCTCCTTGAAAACCCTAAGTTTGTGTAAAGGAGAGCTCCTCTAGATTTCACAATAGATTTACATAAACCGCAATATAAGCAACACTAAAACGTGGCTAGGATTTGCCTTTTATACTTAAGACAAATAAGAAACCCTAAAAATGTTTTAAAACAACTAGGGCTGAGTTGGAAATTCTGCAGGAAAAAAACATTCTGCCTGAGCTTCGATCAATTGAGCCTGAGCTTCGATCGATCGAGCCAGGCCGAAATGCATAATGCTTTCCTGCATCAACTCGATTCCAACTTTACATAAAAGCAAAACTTTGAGCAAGACTAAAACACTTCTAAACACATTGTTTTGATCATGGTTTGCCAACAATACACATTAGAGTTCTAAATACATAAATACCTAAGTCTTTAGAATCTAACAAACTCCTCCTTTGGCAATCCGTGACAAAACACAATTAGAAGCTCAAAGTTTACAAAATAAAAGCCCTTTACAAAAATAATGCTCATAAAACAAATTCAATCCTAACTACTATCCATCAGTTGCAAGTGTAGATAGCAGCTCAATTAAATCAACCTGTATATTTCCTAAAACACTAAACAAAATGCATAACCGCATGTGTGGAAATAATACAAGTAAACAAATTAAATTGTTGATTTCAAACAACACACAATAAAGACATATATCAATGAATAACTCATAAATATAAATCAATAAACAATTTGAAACAAGAAACATATAAGAAAAAACAACACTCCCCCTAACATGAATATCCCATCAAAAACATGACACACCCCCTAACATGAATATCCCATCAAAAAAACATGGCAAGAGCTAAAAAAGATAAAATACAATGTGAAGCACCAAGATACAATCTAAACTCCACAAGCTCCAACCAAAGAAATACTCTCCCCCTTTTTATGACGAAATGCCAAAGGGCAAACAAAATCCATCATCAAAAGGGAGGTGGTCTAAACTGTGCCAACTCCGCACGCAAGGCACGGATCTCATCGAGCATGTCCACCAAAATCTGTCCATGAGCCGCCTGAACGGTCAAGACATGATCCAACGTACGTCGAATGTCTGAATCATCCGAAGTAGTCGGTGGAGGAACATCAGCATCAGCAGCAGCAGCACCAAACTTCTCAGCATCATCAGCACCTGTAGAAGGGGGAGGAGGGGGAACAACACAAGATGACGCACCCCTAGGACGCGAAGGAACAGCTCGCATGTGAGCAGCCCTCTATCGAAGAAAGGTGGCACCTATAGGAGCAACAACATGAATAGGCTCACTAGACGGGAAACCATCTAGACCTAAAAAGAGCAAAATCCTATGAATGAAAATAGGATGAATAAGTGCATGCCCTACAGCAGAACTCCTATGAACCTCGTTCAAAGAACGAAGGAACAGATGAGGGAAACTGATCGACGCACCAAAAACAAAAGCATACAAAAACACACATCGCTCTAGAGGGATGGTGTGGAAGTGAGAAATAGGCCACAACAAATGACACACTATCCTAAAGAAAAGATAGGCAGTCTTGGTAAGCTCAACGGACGAGATCCGAGGATCAAAACCCCACTGGATAGATGACCCAGTGATGTATGACATGAGAACATCTAAGGAGGGCGACTCATCATAGGGATAGTTAGGCTCCCGAACAACCAAAACCCCAAGAGTCTCAGCCACTACTCGAGGGGTAATGGTGAACTCAACACCTCGTATCCAACTCCTAACAAGGGTGTTGGAATCATAGATGTGGCAAGAGAGGTTCGAGAAGAACTCTCTAATCAGGGCGGTCGGGGGTGGATGATCTATCTCTAAGAGAGGCAACCAACCTCTAGACTCAAAGGTAGCCCTAATGGCCAGATCAATCTCATCTAAAACCACAGCACGTTCAGCCCAAATCTTACGCTTACAGTTCAAAGTATCAAAGACCTCTCTGCACTTATCATTCCTAAACACCTCACTCCTAGAGGGAGACTCAGAAGAAGTGGAAGGGGTCCTATGGGCTCTAGTTTTCCTAGGCATGGTGCTAGGATAAGGACCAAAACATAGAGCAAAGGAAAAAAACAAAAAAATACCAAGGACAGACTGCAAGTTAGCACATAAAAAATATAGAACAAAATCTATATGATGCATGAACAATTTAAATGGCATGATGCATGTCCTAATGCAGTGCAATTAAGTCCAAATAAGTTCAAATTCACAAAATTGGCTTGAACATAGAGGTATTAACACAAAAACCCCAACATTTGGAAAAACCACTTGATCAATTTGAAAGATATTGACTAATTGATCATCTTACAAGATAGATTCCAGAAAATAATGACCAATTACATCAATTGAACAAGCCAATTTCATCAATTTAACCCAATTGGAACAAAATCCCCAATTCGAATCAATTACAAACCCTAGAATTTTCAATTTTTCACAAATCCCCAAATTGATCAAATTAACCAACATATATCATGAATATAACAATATAGAGACAAAACCCAATGATAAATTTCAGAAAAAGAGGATTGATTCAACAAAAATCCCAAACATGAATAGTTCCAAAAATACCCAATGAATATGCATGAAAAATGCATGAAAACATGAAATAAAATGCAAAAGGAAGGGTATAAGGGTCTTACCAGCCTTGGGAGACAAAAACCCTGCAAAAATTTCGGAGGAAAACGACAAAAAATCCTTAGTGGAGCCTAGCCAAGTCGGAGAGAGAGAGGAAAGTTTGAAAAGTTTTGAAAAAGAGACTTTAAAAAAGTCCAATCTGACTTTAAAAAAAAACATGATTCACGAGTTTCGATCGATCGAAAGAGACAGAGACTTTAACAAAACAATTATAAAAAAGTTCGATCGATCGAAAATCAGTTTCGATCGATCGAAATAGTCAGAGGCTCTGTCAAACATATTTAAAAAATTTCGATTGATCGAAAAATAGAATGGATCGATCGAAATGGGCAGAGGCTCACTAAATTTGAGGAAAAACCCAGTTGTTTGAAAAAAAATTCAAAATCAACTTAAAGCATTGAAATTTAAGAACAAAATGCATGAGTATGTGATGATGTGATTCTCAAAAAAATAAGAATTTTAAGCCCAAAATTCCCAAAAATAAAATTTCTTGCATTCTCCATAAATTTTCAAGCAACAAATTAATTTTGCACAAAATTCAAAGTATTTGCAAAACTTGGTTGGTCAGACCATAAATACACACAATAACATGTACAAAGTTTAGCAAAGAGTAACTCGTATGGTGTGTGCAACTAGCAAAAGCTTGAGATATATTTGAGGTGATATGTGAATAGCAATCAATCACAAAGTCTACAAAATTCATCACAAAGAATTTAAAAGAGACTATCACCTAAAGAGTTACATCATATAACTCTCACATCTCCTAGATCATAAGCTTGCAATCATGTAAGTTTCTTAAATTTATGCCTCATAATATACACACCAATTTTAAGTCATGTGATTTTGGCATCAAGCCTAATAGTACACACCAATTTTAAGTATTAAGCAATTTAAACCGAGGCTTCACCTTATGTTCTTTTCGTGCATGTGCTATACTTTCTCGAGCACCAAATCTTATGATATGCACTAAGGTGTTCATGATTGGCTAGTGAACAGTGGTCAGATAGTTATTTATGCATTTCTCTAAAAGTTCAAGTCCGACAGTCAAAAATATGTGACTTCAAGATTAAGACAGAGTAATCAAAAACCATAAACATCTTTCCCACACAACATGCACTACAAAACTTCAACTAGTCAAGTACAATAAATAAGCTCATCAAAGCTAAACAAGGTACAAACGACATGTTATGTGAAAATAAATTGACCAACCTTGTTCTTCAAAAACCAAGAAGAATAGTACAAAACACAATTTTCTTCCCCTTTTTTTTTATTAAAAAAAAACACCTAGAATGAAATGCATGAATGTTATGCAATGAAAATCCTAGAAAACAAAAAACAAAACCAAAGAACAAAGGTCACAAAGGATAGAGCAATGAAGCACAAGGACCATGTCAGAAAGACTCAGTTAGTTCGAGTCTTTTGCATCCAAAACCTTTTAGATGCACCATGAGCATTGTAGTTCTTATTCACATGGGAATGATTACCAACTCCAGGATTGGAATAAAGGTTTAAAACATTTACCAATTCACCAATAAGTACCATAGGATCTTGTGTTTGAGGCATAGGTACTTTTGGTTTGTTTGCTCTCTTTGCAGCTTGCAGCTTGTAACAATTAGGACGTATGTGTCCAGACTTTCCACAAAAGTGACAAACCCATGCAGGCTTATCATGTGTCTTGTCCTTAGATAGGGTATGCTTCTTAGACTTAGACTCTTTCAGATCAATCCTAATCTTTCTAGATGATGAAACTTCTATAGGTTTGACAACCTCACTCACAGGGGGTTTGACAGTTTCACTCACTATCTCATTCACAGAAGGTTTAGAAGAAGATGAAGGAACAAACTTTGTGGAATGGGGAGCAAACACAAAGATGCTTTCAACATAACCTAATCCAGTTTTGTCAGAAGAAGACTTTTGAACACTCAACATTTTATCTAGTTTAGAACTAGCAGATCTAGCAACAGATAAATCAAGTTCCAAAGATTTAACTTCATCAAGCAAAAGCATATTCTCAGTTTTCACATTGTTCAAAAGTTCATTAGCATCAAATAGTTTAACAAGCAAATTCTTCTTATCAAGCTCAAGAGATTCAATTTTCTTCAGGCCAAGTTCAACATTCAAAGCATCCTTTGCAGCAACTTTGCAAAGTTTATTATAGGCCTCTTAAAGATCTGCATCTTCAGAGAGTTCCCCATTAGAAGGGTTCTCTTCAACAGATATGCTCTCATTGACTACAGTAGTAGCAGTGAAAGTAATGAAGTTTCCATCCTCATCACAATCAGACTCATTATCTGAAACTTCACCATCACTAAGGGTTACAGCCATAGCCTTACCCTTAAACTTCAAATAGGTAGGACATTCAGATTTCATGTGACCATACCCTTGACATCCAAAACACTGAGAACCCAAAGAATTATTTGAAGATTGACCTACTTTTTCTCTAGGTTTCTCATTATTGTTAACCTTAGTGGGATCATGCTTCCTAAAGTTTCTAGGTTCAGCAGTGTTCGTGCTTCTTGCCTTTCTGTTACTATTCCTAAGAAAATTTCTAAAATTCTTGGCAAGGTAAGCAATCTCTGTAGCAGAGAGCTTATCCTCAAATCCACCACCTTCAACATCATCAACTGACTTAATAGCCATTGATTTGGATTTGGTAGTTTTGGGTAGATCCAACTCATAAGATTGAATAGATCCTACAAGTTCATCAATAGGGATGGAGTCCACATCCTTGCTTTCAGTAATGATAGTCATCTTGGGTCTAAAGTCTTCAGTTAAAGATCTAAGTATCTTCCTAACAATTTTAGGTTGATCATAGATTTCACCCAAGTTAAAAGCAGAATTAACAATGTCATTCAATTTAGCATAGAATTCATCAAAAGATTCATCATCAGACATCCTAATGCTTTCAAATTTAGAAGTCAATTGCTGCAATTTATTGATTTTGACAACTTTTTTTCCTTCATGCACAGTCTGGAGGATATTCCAAGCAGCATGAGCAACCTCAACATTAGAGATTCTCTTAAATTCCTCCATAGAAACAGCGTTAAAGATAGCATTCATAGCCTTGCTATTAAACGTAGCTGCTTCTTTTTGAGAAGTTTCCCACTCACTAACAGGAGTAGTGGGCTTCTCCCATCCGTATTCAATGGAGTTCCATACTCTCTCATCAATAAATTTCAGAAATGTTTTCATCCTTACTTTCCAATAAGCATAATTATTCCCATCAAAGTGAGGAGGAATAACTAAAGAGTGTCCGTGTTCCATGACAACAGGGATCAAGGATCAGCTCAGTGATCAAAAGATCAACAACAAAAGGGCAACCCGCTCTGATACCACTTGATAGTTTTTAGACCCCTTAAAACAATTGATTTAACCTAAGTAATTAGCCAAGTTGTTGCTTAGTCCAATTTAATAAATCTAGGTTATCACAATCACAAAGATCATATCATGCAAAATAGCGGAAAGATAAATAACACAAGATATGATCACCCAGGAAACCAAACCGGTAAAAATCTGGGGAGGATTTGACCTAGCTATCCTCAAGGTAAACTTGAATCTACTATCTTGAAAGAATCAAAGTTCATACAATAAGACTTACAAGCCCCCACGCT
Organism: Quercus lobata; assembly: GCF_001633185.2. Lineage (NCBI taxonomy): Eukaryota > Viridiplantae > Streptophyta > Magnoliopsida > Fagales > Fagaceae > Quercus > Quercus lobata. The sequence goes on along the minus strand of NC_044906.1, from coordinate 36,568,241 downwards.
CGACTTCTTATTGCTACCAACCAGTAGAACTTACTGACACGACCACGTGCAAGCTCCGAATCCACGGACTCCTTCTTTCTTGGATTTACCACCAGATACAAGCACACCCGCTTGTGTTTTCTTTAAGCTTCAATGGCAACAACTAAGTTGATCATCAAGGTGTAGATAAATCTTCTCCTTGAAAACCCTAAGTTTGTGTAAAGGAAAACTCCTCTAGATCTCACAAGAGATTTACACAAACCGCAATATGAGCAACACTAAAACGTGGATCGGCTCGATTCCAACTTTACATAAAAGCAAAACTTTGAGCAAGACTAAAACACTTCTAAACACATTATTTTGATCATGGTTTGCCAACAATACACATTAGAGTTCTAAATACATAAATACCTAAGTCTTTAGAACCTAACATATTCAATCAATGACAATGAAATATTTTGATCATGTAATTTTGTATTTATTTTTTTTCTTATTTTTTGTAAAAAAAATAAGTGGCGACTTCACACCACTTACCCAAAAAGAGAGGTGCCCTGAAAAAGTACCCAAATCTCTTTTTTTGAAAGCACCCTCTCATAGAAGTTGTGGTTTCTCACAGTGGCGACTCCACTAGGGATGTCGAGGGCTAAGCTTTGTGTTAGATTTAAGTGACCAAATATATACCCTTGTCTTTTGCATGGTTTTGCATGATATTGTTGTTTGTTTGTTTATTTGTGTCCTGAGATGCTGTATGATTTTTTTTTTTTTTTTTGGTATTGTTTGTTAAGAGCTTTCCCTAACTGTCATCGTGTGTGTCATCAAAACAACAAATATGTATGCACCCATCTCAACAATATGGTGGTAGTAACCATGGATCACTGGTCTTCATTAGATTTAGGTACCCAGTGGCGAACTCACTAACTCATAGCCTAAAGTCACTAGATCATTTCTTGTTGACTGTAAAGGATAGACCATGCCGTTTGGACCAACGCAATGTTCATTACATTACTAGTTGTGAGGTGTAACGTCCTAGCTATGGGAAACACTAAAACAACAAACCCACCCTAGAATGTAATGACTTAGAACCTACCCTTAGGTTGGTCCATGTTAAAATTGCATTGCATGTTGTGTGTGTTTGTTTGATTGATTGATATTGATGGGGACTTAACTATGATTAACCCGACCAAGCCTTTTCTTAGGGGAGAATTTGGTTAAGACCAGAGGGAAGGCTCCAAAGAGACCCTAAGATCAACAGTCAAGCTAGTAGTTCTAGTTCCAAGTCTGTCACTCCCATCACGGTACTAAAGCCCGTGAGCATAGAAGACACTCCACTGCTACATTATCATAATCTCAAATTCGATCTACAAGACAGTTCAAGCCATAAGAAGATTGAAGATCCTGTCACCATGGCAGAAGAGGGAGAACATCTGAACACTGAAGAACCCATGAACACCCAAGAGCTATTGAACACCATGGTAGCTAGTCAAATCTAGCTAAGGGAGGACATGAACCTCATGGTACAACAGTTTCAGAGCCTGAAGAGTGGCCAAAAGGAGAACAAGATTGACCACAATTCTCCAACCTTGGAGGGAGAGAAGAAGATCAATGAGAGAATAAACAAGGTGGGAGAGATAATTAGGAGAGCTCGTAAGATGGAAGACCTCATGGACTACCAATCGCTCTCACTTTTCCCTGATGTGAGATTGCCTCCCAAGTTCAAGATGCCAACCTTGGACAAATTTGACGAGACTGACTGCCCAAATTCCCATCTAAAGATGTATATGAGGGCCATGCAACCCTTGGGAGCGACTAAGAGCTACTTGCTCAAATGTTCCAAAACACTCTGACTGGAGCTACTCTTAGAACCTAGAAGATACTAGAGCAAAGAGTTAGGAGGATATCTGCCATGAGTTTCATAAGCAATACAAGTACAACATAGAGGTGGATATAACAAGGAGAGATCTCGAAACTACGAAGCAAGAGCCGAAAGAATCCTTCTCTACCTTCATTACCAAGTGGAGGTCCAAAGCTGCACAAATGATGAACAGGCCAAGTGAAGAAGAACAATTAGTTATGGTTGTTAAGAATTTATTACCTGTATACCATAAGTACTTGTTTACCCAATATTTTCCTAATTTTAAAACTTTGATTGCTGCTAGAACCCAAATGGAAGATGCAACAAACAATGGCACTTTGAAGAATGAGGACCCACCTAGGTTTAAAAAGAATTTAGGATCTAGTTCTAAAACTGCAGAAATTTCTAATATCCATAAAAACAATCCTTATCGACTTATTGCACCTGTACTGAAAGTTCACTTAGTGTATAAAACCCTAATGAATGTTTAGACCCCCAATTTCAAATATAACCAACACAAGCTTATACTCAAACAATAGATGTGCGGAATGATAAGTACAAGCTAAAACCCAATCAAATAAACAACTCTACACCATAATTAATCACAACACATCAGCAATTAAAAGGCAAGAGTAAGGGTTAGAGAGATGCAAACACAAAGATAACACTGGCACGTGTTATCACAGAGGAAACCAAAGAACTCAGCGAAAAACCTCTCCGTCGCCTCCAAGCAGTGAAATGGTCCACTAAAAAATAAAGTTAGGATACACGAATAGCAATAGACCCTCTAAGCCTAATCTACTCATTACACCTAAGCCCTCTAAGCTTCTTGCTCCAACAAGGTTAAGACTAACCGTGTTTTCTTTAGCTTTTCGGATCCCGCAATAAGCCCATTGCATCAACCAAGTGAATTGGTCATCTCCGAATTGCTTCCCAAGTACCAAAATACATTCTCACTGATATGTGTATGGTGAGATAAGGATTTGGGTAAAGAACCACTCAAGGGTGAGATAAGGATTTGGGTAAAGAACCACTCAAGGGTGTGTCAATGGAGAGGGTGAGAGTAAAGGAATTTGGAGAATCAAAAGTCTAAGTCTGTGGATGAGTCAATCTTGGTTTTCTATAGGGTTTCTCTCTCAAAATTCTCTCTAGAAGCTCTCTACATTTTGTGGGTATAAGGAATGTGAAAAGTCATTTTTCTGCAAAATAGGGCATTTTGGTGACTCACTTTTCAGTGGGATGAGTTGCTAGTTAACTTCTAGGCCAGACTGTTAATTTTTGTCCTGTAGTGCTCCAACTATCGTGACCCTTCAGCTTCCTGCATGCTTCACACATGTGGCATTTTGGTGAGTCGCCAATCGTGAGTCACTCGCGAGATCCAGTCACGGGAATCCTCTAAATGCTCACACACTTGAATTCTTCACACTCTTCTCACACACAACCCTTACATAATTCTCACCTAAATATAGCGTATCTAATTTCTGAAATACAAGCAAATTTGACACGGAATAAAGCCAATACATGATTGAATAAGTTCAACCTTACACGTACAAATATCACAAGGGCCATCTTGAAGGCCTAAAAGGAAGTTTCATGAGTTGTATATACATGTGAGCCAAGTATTTAAACTAAAAACAAAAGGGTTACTAAAGCCCTTAGACCCAAGACCAATTCCAAACCCACTACCTACAAGATTTGATGTGAATAAGAGACGTGCCTACCAGCAAGGCCCTGGCCATGATACTAACAAGTGTTTTGGCCTTCGTCATGCAATTCAAGGCTTAATAGACATCAAGGTGATTGCACCGCCTACAAGGCCTAGTATCACTAATAATCCCTTGCCCAACCACAATTTTGGGAGAGGATCGAGGATTAATTGCTTGATGATTGAAGAGGAAAGTAAAGAGGACCCATCTACATTGATCTATGGCCTACCCGAGTGCTTTATGATGACATGGGAAGAGTTGATGGGTATGACATCCACTACAGGATATGATATATGGAGTGAAGATGTACCGAAAACTAAGGTTAAGACTAACCGTGTCTTCTTTAGCTTTTCGGATCCCGCAATAAGCCCATTGCATCAACCAAGTGAATTGGTCATCTCCGAATTGCTTCCCAAGTACCAAAATACATTCTCACTGATATGTGTATGGTGAGATAAGGATTTGGCTAAAGAACCTCTCAAGGGTGTGTCAATGGAGAGGGTGAGAGTAGAGGAATTTGGAGAATAAAAAGTCTATGACTGTGGATGAGTCAATCTTGGTTTTCTATAGGGTGTCTCCCTCAAAATTCTCTCTGGAAGCTCTCTACATTTTGTGAGTATAAGGAATGTGAAAAGTCATTTTTCTGCAAAATAAGGCATTCTGGTGACTCACTTGTGAGTGGGATGAGTCGCGAGTTAACTTCTAGGCCAGACTGTCAATTTTTGTCCTGTAGTGCTCCAGCTATCGTAACCCTTTAGCTTCCTGCATGCTTCAAACGTGTGGCATTTTGGTGAGTCACCAGTCGTGAGTCACTCGCGAGATCCAGTCACGAGAATCCTCTAAATGCTCACACACTTGAATTCTTCACACTCTTCTCACACACAACCCTTACATAATTCTCACCCAAATATAGGGTATCTAATTGCTGAAATACAAGCAAATTTGACACGGAATAAAGCCAACACATTATTGAATAAATTCAACCTTACACGTACAAATATCACAAGGGCCATCTCGAAGGCCTAGAAGGAAGTTTCATGAGTTGTATATACATGTGAGCCAAGTATTTAAGCTAAAAACAAAAGGGTTACTAAAGCCCTTAGACCCAAGACCAATTCCAAACCCACTGCCTACAAGATTTGATGTGAATAAGAGACATGCCTACCAACAAGGCCCTGGCCATGATACTAACAAGTGTTTTGGCCTTCGTCGTGCAATTCAAGGCTTAATAGACAACAAGGTGATTGCACCGCCTACAAGGCCTAGCATCACTAATAATCCCTTGCCCAAACACAATTTTGGGAAAGGATCGAGGATTAATTGCTTGATGATTGAAGAATAAAGTAAAGAGGACCCATCTGCATTGATCTATGGCCTACCCGAGTGCTTTCTAATGACATGGGAAGAGTTGATGGGTATGAAATCCACTACAGGATATGATATATGGAGTGAAGATGTACTGAAAACCAAAAATTACCGAACATCCACTAATGAGGGGAGACACTTCAAAACCCAATCAAATTACTCAATATCCACAAATGGGGGGAGACACTTCAAATCCCAAGCAAATAACACAACCTCCACAAATGGGGGGATACACTTCAAAGCCCAAGATACCGATCCTAATGACCCAACAAAAATTGCCCACATTACAAGGGGGGAGACACTTCAAACCCCCACATTTGGAGATTGACAACCCAATAGAAGCCCTGAATAAATCTACCCAACAAACACATGCTGAAGAAGATAAGGTCCTCAAGCAACTACAGAAGACACAAGCCAACATATCTTTATGGGGTTTACTCATGGCCTCATACAAGCACCGCCAGAACCTGGTGGACCTTCTCAATCAAATCCAAGTCCCTACAACCACAACTTCTCAAGATTTGAATGCTATGATTGGGTCCATAAGTAGGGAACTCACTATTTCCTACTTTGACATGGATTTAACGAAGAAAGGGAAGCACCATAATGACCCATTGCACATTACAGTAGATGCCAAAGGCAAGAGGATTCCGATGGTTTTAATTAATGATGGAAGTGCCTTAAATGTGTGTCCATTAAAGACTACAAGTTGCTTGGGCCTAAGTATTGAGGATTTTGTACCGACTGACCAGCATGTGAAAGCTTATGACAATAGTAGAAAGGGAGGTCTTGGGAACCGTAACACTAGAGCTCACTATAGGGCCAATGATCAAGAACGTGGAATTTCAAGTCCTGAACATATTATCATGCTTCAATATGCTCCTTGGGTGACCATGGATCCATAACATAGAGGCCATACCATCATCCCTATACCAAAAGGTTCGGTTTCCACATAAAGGAGCCATAGTTACCATATATGGCGATACTTTGACCACACCTAAGCCTATTTTTGGTATTGACTCTAAGAATGAGCCATTAACATTGGATGGCTTTGAAATTGAAAGGCCTGGCTTTGAAAGAAGGGAAGAGGAAGTGGAGAAGATCCCCATGGACTTTGCTCCCTACAGCAACAATAATGTGGTGGCAATGACAAGGAGAATTAATTATCTTCCGAGGATGAACTTGGGGAAGACTGTGAAGAAGCCCACTATTCAAGTCTAGATTATTCCTACTGCCACACCACCTTTTGGGCTAGGCTATAAGCCCACTGATGATGACTTGGTAGAGATGGAGGTGAGAAGAATGGCTTATGCCAAGGCCAAATCAAAGGGACTTCCTTGCCCTCTGGAACCCCTAAAGCCCTATACTTCTACATTGAACGGAAAGTTTGTCAAAGCTAGAGATAGCCAACGCTATTAGGGATTCCCTGAACTAAGATTTGATCATAAGAACAGAACTATGATGCCTAGGTTCGAGCTACTATTTAATTGCAACAACAAGCTTCCAGAACTGAAAAAGGAAGACACAACTTGAGTTCCTACTGATTGGGCTGACTACATGGACCCTGATGCAATGACTACACTTCTTGGAGATGCCATTTGCAATATAGAAGAAGAAGAGTGCTGGGAGGCTTGCCAACATGCATTGAAAAGCCCGTACGAAGTAAGAACAAGTGATGAAAATGAGGAAGGGGGAGAAGCCCCTAGTGATGATGATGAAGGTAGCAACAACAAGAGTGATAATAGTAGTGACAGTAGCAGCAGTGACAATGGAGATGGTGAAGATGATGGCAACAGTGATAGTGAAAGCAATGATACTGAAGACTATGATAGCCAATAGTGGCAATGATTGGAGTGAACCCCCTAGTGATAGAGAATATGAAGATGATGGGCTTTATTATGAAGACTATGATGATGATGTAGACTACTATGATGAAGATATAGAGGATGATGCCGAAGTTGAACCTATATACATAGGAAGCGATGCTGACAGTGATCAATACAGTCTAGAAAATGTGTTAGAAGCTGTAGGAGAAGAGATTGGAGAAGCTAATTATATAGACTATAGGCATCTCTTAGATTGGAGTTACATCATTGATGTTAGTTCAAAGTCAGGACCTCGATATGACAAGCATGGTAGATAGATTCCTGAGTTGGGGTCATTTCACAATTTAGAGCTTGGCTCACTGACCTCATACACCGAAGAAGAAGATGACATAGATGCTAGATTAGCCACTCTAGATCAAAAACTGATGGTCCATAGTCTCAGAAACATAATGCTAGATAGCCTTGAAGATGATAATAAGAAGATGGAAGGGAACGAGTCAAAATACCTCCCTCAATACACCCACCTAAACAACAAAGGGAAGCAAGATTTGTTTGGTGAGTGGATGGATAGCATAGAGCGCTTGGATGCTTTTGCGACTGACAAGCCCATAGATATAGAGGTTGATGGTGAAGCCACGGATTATATGGATGAAGATCCCACAGTACTGATGTTGAGGGAAGAAGGAACTCACTGGGAGCCACCTGCCATTGTTGAAGCCACGACCGAGTTGAAGAACTAGGTATGGGAGGGAGCTGCCCACCCCATAGAGAACTCCATGAATAAGATCAAGACCGCTGAGTCAATCACTCTTGCCAAGAACACTGTTTCTATCCCTATCGAGTCTATTTCTGCTGGAGTTACTATTCTTGTCAAGTCTGTTTGTGATACTATTCTTGTTGAGTCTGTTTTAGTTAAGTCTATTGAGTTTGTTGAGAACTCTTTTCCTTCTAATGTGATTTTTTATTTTGCTTATTTGTTGGCTTTGAATGTTTTTATTTCTAAAATTGATAAAGAAACTCTTAATAATAAGGAATTAAAATAAGGGCATTTAGAACCTATAAAAGAAGAAACTTAACCTATTAACCTGGGAACTGATAATGAACCTAAAATGATACAAGTGGGCAATATCCTAACCACCTCTGAGAAAGATGCATTAGTTGCCCTACTAACAAAGTTCAAAGAGGTATTTGCATGGTCATATGAAGACATTCCTGGGATTGATACATATATAGTGCAACACTGCATCCTTACAGATCCAACCATGAAACCCGTCAAGCAGAAATTGAGAAGAATGAAGCCAAAGTGGACTCTTAAGATCAAGGAAGAGGTCGAGAAACAGTATAATGCAGGATTCCTAAGGGTGGTCAACTATCTAGAATCGTTAGCTAATGTGGTTCCGGTGCCAAAGAAAGATGGGAAAGTTAGAATGTGTGTAGACTTCCAAGATTTGAATAAGGCTAGCCCAAAAGATGATTTTCCTTTGCCTCACATTGACATCCTAGTTGACAACACAGCAAGACATGCCTTGATATCATTTATGGATGGATTTTCAAGGTACTCAGATAAAGATGGCTTCAGAAGATATGGAAAAAACCTCCTTCATCACTCCATGGGGGACATACTGCTACAAGGTCATGCCATTTGGCCTTAAGAATGTTGGTGCTACTTACCAACGTGTAGCCACCACTTTGTTGCATGATTTGATCCACAAAGAAGTAGAGGTTTATGTTGATGACATGACAGTGAAATCCAAATACCGTGAAAGGCATATACCAGCTTTACGGAAATTCTTTGAAAGAATCCAATTTTACAAGTTGAGGTTGAATCCAAAGAAGTGCACTTTCAGAGTCACATCCGGAAAGCTACTAGGGTTTATGGTAAGTCAAAGAGGAATTGAAGTCAATCCTGACAAAATCAAGGCAATTGTAGAGATGAAGCCTCCAAGAACTGAAAAGGAGACTCGGGGGTTTCTGGGGAGGATACAGTACATCAGCATATTCATAGCCTAGCTCACCATGACATGTGAACCAATTTTTCAACTGCTCAAAAAAGAAGTTCCTACAGTATGGAATGAACAATGCTAAGAAGCCTTTGAAAAGATTAAAAATTATCTGATGAAGCCACCAATACTCGTCCCATCGGTACCTGAAAAACCATTCTTGTTGTATCTCACAACTACGAATACAGTAATGGGGGCTTTACTTGCTTAATACCTAGAGGAGACTAGAAAAAAGAATGCAATCTACCACATTAGCAAGAAGATGTTGCCTTATGAAGAAAAGTATTCACCACTTGAGAAGATATGTGTAGCACTTGTATGGGCAACCCGCAAACTCAGACATTATATGCTTGCTTACAAGGTCTTGTTGATTGCAAGAATGGACCCATTGAAATATCTACTGGAGAAGCCTTTGCAAGATGGGAAGACAACTAAATGGGTTTTACTTTTATCAAAACTTGATATTAAATATGTGACTCAGAAGTCTGTAAAAGGGAAAGCAATTGTCGACCACTTAGCCCATTGTTCACCAAAAGAAGCTGAAGAAATCAAAGGGGACTTTCTAGATAAAGATATTATGGTGATCGAGGTGGAATCAGGGAAGATGTATTTTGATGGAGCAACTAATCAAAATGGAAGTAGCATTGGAGTTCTCTTAATTTCTCCAAAAGGGACACACATCCCATTTTCTGGTAGGCTCAACTTTCCTGCCACCAACAATGCCACTAAATATGAAGCTTGCATTATGGGGTTACGAGCAGCCCTAAGTCTTGGAGTGAAAGAGTTGGAAGTATATGGTGACTTTGCCTTGATAATCTCTCAGATTCAGAATAAATGGAAGATCAAGGAAGAAAGGCTAATGCCTTATCATGAATGTCTTCAAAAGTGGGCCTCGAAATTCAGCAAGATTCAATATCAATATGTGCCAAGAATGCAAAATCAGATTGTAGATACTTTAGCAACAATGGCATCCATGATGGATGGGCCAAAGGAAGATAAAGCTAGACCAATAGTGGTGGAACAGAAAGAAGAGCCAGCTTATTGCCTGACAATAGAAGAAGATGAGGAAAAGAATGGAGAAGAGGAATGGTATTCAGATATCCTACGGTACCTAAAGGATGGGACATACCCAAAGTCTGTAGACAAGAATGACCAATTGACTATCAGGAAGTTGTCCACTAATGATATTATTTGTGGCGAAAAGCTTTACAGAAGATCATATGATGGAATTCATCTCTTTTGTGTGACCTCCAAGGAAGCACAACAAATAATTGAAGAGGTTCATAAGTCAAGTTATAGGCCACATATGAATGCACACATGCGGTCACGGAAGATAATGAGACAAGGTTATTATTGGACTACTATGGAAGCCGACTGTGCAGCTTATGTTTGAAAATGCCATCAATGCCAAGTCTATGGAGATCTAAAGCACATGCCACCCATGCCATTACATACTATGACATCACCCTGGTCGTTCTCTACATGGGGGATAGACATTATTGGGAAAATTCACCCAACAACATCCAATGGCCATGAGTTCATACTCGTAGCCATTGATTATTTCACTAAGTAGGTAAAATCTGCTTCATACAATGTTTTGAACTCAATGAAAGTTGGTCAATTCATTCAAACCAATATCATTTACAGATATGGGGTACCACATGAGATTATCTCAGACAATGGGCGCATTTCAAGGGAAAAACGGAGAAGTTGCTACGACAATTCAACATTCAACACCACAAATCTTCGCCCTACCGTCCTTAGACTAATGGAGCAATTGAGGCTACCAACAAGAATATAGGGTGAATCTTGAACAAGAGTATGAAAAACTACAAGGACTGGCACCTACAATTACCCTATGCACTTTGGGGTATAGAACATCAATTCGATCTTCCACGAGAGCCACTCCATATTCATTGGTGTATGCGATGGAAGCAGTCCTCCCCATTGAAATGGGTGTTCGTTCATTGAGAACAGTGTTGGAGAGTGAAATCCCTAAAGTAGATTGGTTGCAAAGTAGATATGATCAATTATGCATGATGGACAAGAAGAGACTTAAGGCCCTGTATCATATTCAAGGTTACCAAAGGAGGCATAAGAAAGCTTTTGACAAGAAAGTAAGAACCAAAGATTTGAAGTTGGAGGATTTAGTGCTAAAAGAAATCTGAGCCTCAATTCAAGATGCAAACAAGAAGTTCAAGCAAAATTGGGCAGGTCCATACATTATCAAGTAGATATACTCTGAGGGAGCAGTAAGGTTGATGGATTTAGATGCAAACCTTTTCACTGAACCAACCAATATGGATGAATTGAAGAAATACCACGTCTGAGGTTGTAGTCTCAAAGCACCACGTCTGGAGTGGTTGTAAATTATATTGTTTCCCTTTCTAGGTTTGTTAAAAAAAAAAAAAAAAAAAGTAGGCAGAAAACCCAAAAGGGCAATCTACGCAAAAGGAGAGTAAAAAAAAAAGAGTGAGAGAGCTTGCTAGGTTGAAAACCTGAAAAGGTAGCCTAGGCAAAAGTTAAGGCAAAAAAAAAAAAAAAAAAAAATTAACTACGTGATGACCTAATCCTACTCCTACTGCCAAAAGGGTACGTAGGCAACCATGCATTGGTCCGGTCACAATTTCCCAAAACCCACCATTTACCCATTAACCAAAAAAAAAAAAAAAAACAATTCAAAAATTTAACCATTCCATTAAACCATGTCATTACACAAAACCTTCAAAAAACCAAACCCTCAAAACCTAAACCTTAAACCAAATTTTGAAAAAAAACTAAACCCTAAAAACCTAAACCTTAAACAGAGCCCATGACCTAAAAGTCCTAAATAATTCCTAAACCTAAGAGTTTCACATCCACTTTTAAAATAAACATGTTCAAAGCTAAAAAATAAGATGATCATTTTTTCTTCAGTCTTTTCTTCTTGGGTCGTTGATTGCTTTCATCTATGTTAAGCACCTTGTAATTTAAGTCCCTCCTTTTAAATTCATAGTTGTCAATCTCGTGTCTTTCTCGATTGTCTTCGAGGAATTGTTTTCTCATAGCAACCATGTTAGCCTCCTTGTCCACAATCTTGTTCACTAGCCAGTTAGAGTAGTCAGTGGTCATCCTTTGAAAGTGAACCTTAACAAAGGACTGATCCACTTGGTCAGCCATCTCTAAGCCCAACAACATGTTCCATATAGAAGTAGGATTTGTGTCCATAGGAGTAAAAGGTTTTATTCTTTTTCCACCGTATATTCCTTACTCATATTGGAATTACCTCAAGAGTCTGTCAGCCTTGTAGAAAGTTGCTTTCCTTAACCCAATTAGGAAGATGTAATCTGATCCCAGAGACCATAACAAAGGGGTTGGGCACTTCCACCAATAACAATTCCACCAAATGGAGGCGTTGGATTTCTTGTTTAGAAGTTTCACCTAGTCACTCTCAGTTTGACACTTGGATTTGAGGACAATCCTACTGAGAAAATTGCCAGGACCATACTCAGCAACGATAGGTGTAGCAATCATGTCCAATCTTTCCATCAACCATATTTGCAAAACAAAGGGACTCCCAAGAAAGTTTTGTGACTCTCCACCATGAAATACAGAGTCCAATCCTAGAAGAGTTTCTGCCAAGACTAGAGGATCAGGATTATCACCATCTTTAATCTAAACCACAACACTTATGGCTCGAGCATCCACAAAATCAGGCCTTCTTAAGCAAAGCAAGAATTTTCCCACAAAGCAAAGAGCTAAGCCAAAATTGTTCTGCATGTTGTCAGTCACTCCGTGAGTACATTTATTGATCAACCTGGAAAGAACTGTACGAAGATTCACCATGTGCCCTTCAATCATGCTACTGGTAATTGAAATAGGAAGTCCTAGAGCATCAAATAAATTTTCCCTGTCTAGGATCACAAGAAACTGCTACGGATTTCTTGCTAGCATCATAACCCAGGATAGCTAAAAATTCTACAATGGTGGGACAAAGTTCAGTAGTTTGAAACTGGAATACATGGTTTTCAGTATCCCAGAACTTCACGACAACACGGAGGAAATCCCACTTGATCTTGACATTCCTCAAAGCCTTAATTCCCTCTAGTTTATACACTGTAAAATTGGTCTTAGTGCTAAAATCAAAGCTATAAACCCTTCTGTTGATATCATGAATTGTTGAATGAGAAAATTTTTGATTGTTAGCTATGGATAACTCTTGCTTGTGATTATTGTGTCTTGCTAACTTTGATGCAGAGATTTGTTTACAGGATAGATTGCTAAAGTAAGGTACTTCAATTCTTAGTCAGGTTTAAATAAGTTTCAAAGAGTTTGTAGCTGAGTAGGTAAGTGTTTCATGGTCACAACAAAGAAAATATTTTTCAAAAAACTTGAAAACGCAAAACACGCGTCAAAAAAGCGTAAGGAGTTGGCCTAACTTTGGGTAAGCCAGTCGGCACATTAAAGTGCCATTCGGCACTCTAAAAGTGCTGATCTGCACTTCCAAAGTGCCGATTGGCACTCAACTCCACTAAGGCTCATTTATCCTGTTTTTTGTTTTCAAGCACTCTTTAGATCCATTTTTGACCCTATTTAACACTCAAAAGGATTTTGTTTTTCTTAAACTGGGGCATTCAGACATATCTTGTTCTTGTTTTAGAAAACATTTTCACCCACATCACTACTTTCAAAAGAAACATTGATCAAATTAAGTTTTTTTTCAAAACCATGAATTCATCTCTCAAATTAGGGGCATTCGGCCATGACTCATTCATTTAAAAAAAAAAAAAAAAAAAAGACCATCCTCATTATCTAAACTAGGGGCATTCAGCTCCGCCTCATGCAAGTCAGTACAAATTCCATCAGAATTGGTCAAGATAAGTTTAAATTGGTACTACAAGACTTCATCAAGTGAATTCTAAACTTGTCTCATTTAAAGTTCCAACAAGATCAAAAGCAATTCAAAGGACAAAGAGCTAAAAGCTAAAATTAATACAAATTTGTCTAACAAACACTTCTTCTTGTTTTTGCAGGAAATTTAAAAACACAAATCAAGCATCATTAGGACTCCGAGTTCGCTTGCACAAAGACCTCCTCGATCCACCTCTAGAGGAGCCGCCCTCAGTGTTTCCTTCTTGACTGGCATAGAATCGAGATTCTTGCTGCCAGTTCTCAAGTTCAAGATTTCTGATCCTTTCCTCCAAGGATCTTGTGTTGGCATCAGCCAATGCCATGTGACTAGCCTGAAAATATAACAAAGACAAGAGTTAGACCCATCATCAGGATAACCAAAGAAAATCTCATGCCCAACAAAAATTTTCAATGACCAAAATTTCATGCCACCACAAAATTTTTTCATACCCATGCCCACATAATTTTGCCATGCTTATGAAATAAGACTTACACATGCCAACAAATTTTCCGCATTCATCATGGATTTGTTCGACCAAGCCTATACAACAAATTTTTCATAATTTCAATGCCCCCAACATTCAAGCTAAAATTCATTTCAACAACACCACATATTACATACATTGCCAAACTCCAAATTTCAAGTTTCAAATTCCAAATTCCAAATTTCAAGTTTCAAATCCCAAATTTCAAACTCTCAATTCCAAATTTCAAATTTTCAATCCCAAGTTTCAAAATCTCAATTCCAAATTTCAAATTTTCAATCCCAAGTCTCAAATTTCAAATTCCAAATTCCAAGTTTCAAATTTCAAAGATAAAATCTTTTTCAAAGGACTACAAAAATCAATCAAAGTTTTCTTGCTAAAAACGGGAAAAAAATATAAATAAAGAAAGAAAATATGAAGATCACATAACTTAAAACAATGGAAAACCAAAACATTCATCATTTAAAGTCTAATCCAAAATTTTGGTCTTTTGTAGCAAAAACTCCAGGTTCCGAGGTAGAGAAGCCCTTTGGTTGCCACAGTTCAGGTTCGAGGAAGAGAAGCCCCTTGGTCGTCACAATTCAAGATTGAGATAGAGAAGCCACTCAATTGCCCCAGGTTCTGAGGTAGAGAAGTCCCTTGAATACCTTCCATCAAGATCGAGGTAGAGAAACCCGTTAATCGCCACAGCCTAAGTTCCAAGGTAGAGAAGCCCCTCGGTCACCTTCCACCAAGATCGAGGAAGAGAAGCCCCTTGGTCACCACAATCTAGGTTCCGAGGTAGAGAAGCCCCATGGTTACATTTCATCAAGATCGAGGTAGAGAAGGCCCTTGATCGCCACAGCACAGGTTTTGAGGTAAAGAAGCCCATTGGTTACCATTCATCAAGATCGAGGTAGAGAAGCCCCTTGATCACCACAGCACAGGTTCCGAGGTAAAGAAGCCCCTTGGTTACCTTTCATTAAGATCGAGGTAGAGAAGCTCCTTGGTCGCCACAGCCCAGGTTCCGAGGTAGCAAAGCCCCTTGGACACCTTTCATCAAGATTGAGCTAAAGAAGCCCCTTGGTCACCACAACTCAGGTTCCGAGGTAGAGAAGCCCCTTAGACACCTTTCATCAAGATCGAGCTAAAGAAGTCCCCCGATCGCCACAGCTCAGGTTCTAAGGTAGAGAAGCCCCTTGGACACCTTTCATCAAGATCGAGGTAGAGAAGTTCCTTGATTACCATAGCTCAGGTTCTGAGGTAGAGAAGACCCTTGGACACCTTTCATCAAGACCGAGGTATAGAAGCCCCACAGTCGACACACCTCAGGTTCCAAGGTAGAGAAGCATCTTGGTTACCTTTCATCAAGATCGAGGTAGAGAAGCCCTTTAGTCGCCACAGCCTAGGTTCCGAGGTAGAGAAGCTGGTTGGATACCATTCGTCAAGATTGAGATAGAGAAGCTTCTCAATCATCTCGGGTTTCGAGGTAGAGAAGCCCCTTCGTTACCTTTCATCAAGATTGAGGTAGAGAAGCCCCTTGATCGCCACAACCCAGATTTTCGAGGTAGAGAAGCCCATTGGTTACCATTCATCAAGATTGAGATAGAGAAGCCTCTCAATCGTCCCAGGTTCCGAGGTAGAGAAGTCCCTTGGTTACCTTTCATCAAGATTGACGTAGAGAAGCCCCTTGGACACCTTTTATCGAGATCGAGGTAGAGAAGCCCCTTGATCGTCACAGCTTTGGTTCCAATGTAGAGAAGCCCCTTGGACACCTTTCATCAAGACTAAGGTAAAGAAGCTCCTTCGTCGCCACAATTCAAGTTTTGAGGTAAAGAAGCCCCTTGGTTACCTTTCATCAAGATCAAGGTAGAGAAGCCCCTTAATTGCCATAACTCAGGTTCTAAGGTAAAGAAGCCCCTTGGACACCTTTCATCAAGATCGAGGTAGAGAAGCCCCTTGGTCGCCACAACTCAGGTTCCGATGTAGAGAAAACTTTGGTTACCTTTCATCAAGATTGAGGTAGAGAAGCGCCTTGGTCGCCACAACCGAGGCTTCGAGGTAGAGAAACCGCCTAGTTACCATTCATTAAGATTGAGATAGAGAAGCCTCTGAATCATCCTAGGTTCTGAGCTAGAGAAGCGCCTTGGATACATTTTATCAAGATCAAGATATAGAAGCTCCTTGATCGCCACAGCCCAGGTTCTAATTTAGAGAAGCCCATTGGTTACCATTCATTAAGATTGAGATAAAGAAGCCTCTCAATCATCCCAGGTTATGAGGTATAGAAATCCCTCAGTTACCTTTCATCAAGATCAAGGTAGAGAAGCCCCTTGGTCGCCACTGCACAGGTTCCGAGGTAGAGAAGCCCCCTAGACACCTTTCATCAAGATCGAGGTAGAGAAGCCCTTTGGTCACCACAGTTCAGGTTCTGAGGTAGAGAAGCCCCTCGGTTACCTTTAATTAAGATCAAGGAAGAGAAGCCCTTTGCTCGCCACAGTTCAGGTTCAAGGTAGAGAAGCCCCTTGGTTACCTTTCATCAAGTTCAAGGTAGAGAAGCCCCTTGATCGCCAAACCCAAGTTTCAAGGGAGAGAAGCCCCTTGGAAACCTTTCATCAAGATTGAGGTAAAGAAGCCCCTTGATCGCCACAGCCTAGGTTCTGAGGTAAAGAAGCCCCTTGGACACCTTTCATCAAGATCAAGGTAGAAAAGCCCCTTTGGTCGCTACAACTTAAGTTCCAAGGTAGAGAAGCCCCTTTGGTTGCCACAATTCAGGTTCCAAGGTAGAGAAGCCCCTCGGTTACCATTCATCAAGATAGAGGTACAGAAGCCCCTTAAACACTTTTCATCAAGATCAAGGAAGAGAAGCCCCTTGATCACCACGACGCAGGTTCTGAGGTCAAGAAGCACCTTGGTCACCTTTTATCAAGATTATGGTAGACAAGCCCCTTGATCGCCACGGCCAAGGTTCTTAAGGAAAGAAGCCCCTTGGAAACCTTTCATCGAGATCGAGGTAAAAAAGACCCTTGATCACCACAGCCTAGATTCTGAGGTAGAGAAGCCCCTTGGACACCTTTCATTAAGATCAAGGTAGAGAAACCCTTTGGTTGCCAAAGCTCAAGTTTCGAGGTAGAGAAGCCCCTTGGTCCCCACAATTCAGGTTCCGTGGTAAAGAAGCCCCATTGTTACCATTCATCAAGATAGAGGTAGAGAAGCCCTTTGGTCGCCACAATTCAGATTCCGAGGTAGAAAAGACCCTTGGTTACCTTTCATCAACATCGAGGTAGAGAAGCCCATTTGCAACCTTTCATCAAGATCGAGATAGAGAAGCCACTTGATCGCCACAACCCAGGTTCTAAGGTAGATAAGCCCCTTGGTTACCTTTCATCAAGATCAAGGTAGAGAAGCCCCTTAATCGCCACAACCCAGGTTTCGAGGGAGAGAAGTCCCTTGGAAACCTTTCATCAAGATCGAGGTAAAAAGGCCCGTAGATCGCCACAGCCTTGGTTCTGAGGTAGAGAAGCCCCTTTGGTCGCCACAGCTCAAGTTTCGAGGTAGAAAAGCCCCTTGGTGGTCACAATTCAGGTTCCAAGGTAGAGAAGCCCCTTTGTTACCATTCATCAAGATCGAGGTAGAAAAGCCCATTGGTCACCACAATTCAAGTTCTGAGGTAGAGAAGCCCCTTGGTTACCTTTCATCAAGATTGAGGTAGAGAAGCCCCTTTGTCGCCACAATTCAGGTTCTGAGGTAGAGAAGCCCCTTGGTTACCTTTCATCAAGATCGAGGTAGAGAAGCCCCTTGATCACCATAACCCAGGTTCTAAGGTAGAGAAGCCTCTTGGTTACCTTTCATCAAGATCAAGATAGATAAGCCCCTTGATCTCCACAGCCCAAGTTTCGAGGGAGAAAAGCCCCTTGGGAACCTTTAATCAAGATCGAGCTAAAGAAGCCCCTTGATCGCCACAGCCTAGGTTTTGAGGTAGAGAAGCCCCTTGGACACCTTTCATCAAGATCGAGGTATAGAATCCCCTTTGGTCGCCACAGCTCAAGTTCCAAGGTAGACAAACCCTATTGGTCGCCACAGCTCAAGTTCCAAGGTGGAGAAGCCCCTTGGTCACCACAATTCAGGTTCCAAGATAGAGAAGCCCCTTGGTTACCTATCATCAAGATCGAGCTAAAGAAGCCCTTTAGACACCTTTCATCAAGATCGAGATAGAGTAGCCCCTTAATCGCAACAGCCCAGGTTCCGAGGTAGAGAAGCCCCTTGGTTATCATTCATCATGATCATGATAGAGAAGCCCCTTGATCGCTACAGCCCAGGTTTCGAGGGAAAAAAGCCCCTTGAAAACCTCTCATAAAGATCGAGGTAAAGAACCCCCTTGATCGCCACAGCCTTGGTTCCGAGGTAGAGAAGCCCCTTGGACACCTTTCATCAAGATCAAGGTAGAAAAGCCCCTTTGGTCGCCACAACTCAGGTTCCGAGGTAGAGAAGCCGCTTGGTTACCTTTCTTCAAGATCGAGGTAGAGAAGCCCCTTAGACAACTTTCATCAAGATCGAGGTAGAGCAGCCCCTTGATCGCCACAGCCTAGGTTTTAAGGTAGAGAAGCCCCTTGGTTACCTTTCATCATGATCAATGTAGAGAAGCCCCTTGATGGCTACAGCCCAGGTTTCGAAGGAGAGAAGCCCCTTGGAAACCTCTCATCAAGATCAAGGTAAAGAACCCCTTGATCGCCACAACCTTGGTTCTGAGGTAAAGAAGCCCGTCGAACACCTTTCATTAAGATCAAGGTAGAGAAGCCCCTTTGGTCGCCACAACTCACGTTCCGAGGCAGAGAGGCCCCTCGGTTACCTTTCATCAAGACCAAGGTAAAGAAGCCCCTCGGTCGCCACAATTCAGGTTCCGAGGTAGAGAGGCCCCTTGGTTGCCTTTCATCAAGATCGAGGTAGAGAAACCCTTTGGACACCTTTCATCAAGATCGATGTAGAGAAGCCCTTTTATCCCACAGCTCAAGTTCCGAGGTAGAGAAACCCCTTGGTTACCTTTCATCAAGATCAAGGTATAAACGCCCCTTGATCGCCATAGCCCAAGTTTCAAGGGAGAGAAGCCTCTTGGAAACCTTTCATCAAGATCAAGGTAAAGAAGCCCCTTGATCGCCACAACCTAGGTTCCAAGGTAGAGAATCCCCTTGGACACCTTTCAATAAGATCGAGGTAGAGAAGCCCTTTTGGTCACCACAACTTAAGTTCCGAGGTAGAGAAGCCCTTGGTTGCCACCTTTCAGGTTTCGAGTTAGAGAAGCCCCTTGGTTACTTTAAATCGAGATCGAGGTAGAGAAGCCCCTGGTCGCCACAATTCAGGTTCCGAGGTAGAGAAGCCCCTTGGTTACCTTTCATCAAGATCGAGGTAGAGAAGCCTGTTGATCGACCCACCATATTCAGACTGGGATAGAGAAGCCTCTCAGTCACTCCAATTATCAAGATTCATTTTAGTGTTGGTTATCAAGTAGGTCAAGTATTCACAGTTTTCATTTTTGTCAAATAACAAGCCACTTGTTCTATGTCCCAAGGTTTTAGGTTCTAGGGCTAGGTAATATTTGAAAATTCAACCTCAACTAAATCATGGCTACTAAAATCAGTGTCTTTGTTTTACATTGACATTTGCTTTACAAGTTCTATCAATGAGGGGCAATTCGTAGACCCTCGTTTTTGCACCTATGATTTAATCAAGGAAGATGACTAGAATGACCATTCATATACCCAAAATTCATGATTCAATTAGATGCATTAATTCATTCATTTCATATCATAAAAATGATCTTGAGATTCTAACGGTCTCGACGGTATGTCCGATTTTCAATTCGGACTGTCAGATTGAAAAATATCGCATGATCAATTTTGCTCGATCTGCATGCAATCAGTTTAGCTAGAATCAGCCGCACAAGATTAATTTAAATCTGATCCTTTTCGATTTTTTAGAAATAAGAACGCATCCCAATTCGTACTCTGATCATTCAACTAATTTTTCAAATTCCAGCCTCTATAAATAGAGGATATCTCTCAAAATTCAACACACTTTTTCACGCTTTTTAACCCCCCCTTCTTTCTGGCTCTTCTCTTCGTTTTTTTTTTTTTTTTTTTTTTTTTTTTTTTTTTTTTTAATGATGTTCTGGAGGCTCTAGCCTTAGGAATTTCTTTTCTATAAGCAAAATATTTTAGGCTTCAAAGATAATTAAATAAATTTCTTTAAATCCTAAAATATCCTTTCACAAAGAATAGTATGCTCATGCAAGAGGTAGTTTTTTTTTTTTTTTTTTTTTTCCTTTTTTCTTCTATTCCTTTCTATTAATTTTGTTTTGATGATGCATGAATAGGCTTAGGATTGTTTTTTATTTTTGATTCTTATGTAATTGCCATGTGTTGTTTGAACTTTTCTTTAATTATGTTCTAGTTGATTTGTTATTATGATTTCTCTCTTGAATCTCAAAATCTGCTAATTATCAAAGATTTTTTTTTAAACTAAAAACTGATCTGAATTTTTCAGATCTGATTTTTTTAACACATAAAACTGATATGTATTTTCATTAAATGCAAATCTGATTTTTTTAACACGTAAAACTGCTCTGTTTTTTTATTAAATACAGATCTGATTTTTTTTAACACACAAAACTGATCTGTATTTTCATTAAATACATATCTATTCTTTTTAAACACAAAACAGATCTATATTTTCATTAAATACAGATCTGATTTTTTTAAACACATAAAACTGATTTGTATTTTCATTAAATACGGATTTGATTTTTTTTTTTTTAAGAAAATTTTCTTTGTCACAAAATAGCAGATTTTGAAATTTAAAAGAAGAAGCTAAAAGTTGAGATGATTTTTTATTGATGCATGTAACATAGATTTATCTCATGAGTGTAGTTCCTCTTCTAAAAAAGTCTTTTTCTTATTTTATTCATAAAAAGCAAATCTGATTTTTTTTTTTTTTCTCTACAAATCTAGATTTTTTTTAATTCACAAAACATATCTGATTTTTCCTAATAAAAATCACCATTTTTAACTTTGCTCCAAAATAGATCTGATTTTCTTTGCAAAACTTTTTTTTTTTTGGTTTTATCTACACAAAAACAGATCTAGTTTCTTTTTTAAAGAATCAAATCAATTTTTTTTTACAAAAACATATCTTAATTTTTTTTTCTAAAAAAAGAGGATACATTCATAAGATGGATTTATGTGAGTTAGTTTTGGTCAAGTGTGTCATGTATGTTCAGCACATCATTCACATCATGCAAAAAGGCTATATTGGTAATTAGAGTCTAGAAGACCAGACTCTGTCTGGGCGGAATGGATGCCTAACACCTTTCCATTCCGTAACCAATAACCTAGCTTCCGAACTTAGTTCTTTTGGATAGGTAGACCTGTGCCTTGTCTTTCTTTTTATTTTTGGGTAGGTTGTAACTATGACAAAAAGTCATGTATTCTTTTGGTAGATTGTAACTAAGACTCAAAGCCTTGTAAGATTCAATTTATCAAGACTGTATCTATTTCTATTCAATCAATGACAATGAAGTATTTTGATCAGGTAATTTTGTATTTACTTTTTTCTTATTTTTTGTATAAAAAATAAATGGCGACTCCACACCATTGACCCAAAAAAAGAAGTGCCCTGAAAAAGCACTCAAATCTCTTTTTTTGAGAGCACCTTCCCACAGAAGTTGCGATCTCTCACAGTTTCATTCAAATTTACATAATTACTTTGACTTTTTTTTCAGTCTTTCCTCCATCTCTCCTCCCCCAACACATCAACAAGCCCACAACTTTTGTAAAACAACAAGCTCACAGCTTTTATAAGTTTTACAGTTTTACTCACTTTTACTATTAGCTTCTCTTTTTAATATGTATTTTCCAATGTTCTACTTTCCAATCCCTTCCAAAAGAACTCATCACTCAGTGCAAATGTTCTCATAAATCTTACACTCTCTTCAAGCACTTTACAAAAATTCATTAGACCATTGATGCGTGAGTCATACATACATAAATAGAGATTTTTTTTGTGAATCAATATAACTATTTAATCTTGACGCCCACAAAGATAAATTTCTAGCTCCGCCCTTGGTGATAGATGTTGACAACTTGCCATAAACGTAGACATCATGCCTCTTATCGTATTCTCCTAAAGTTGGAATGAAGTAGCTGATAACCCTGTACTTTGATCACCAACTCTTTTCAAGTAAAGGTTCAGCCTGCAGAGTTGACCGTTGCCAAATATAATGAGGGCTTCAAAACCACTACTGTGGGTTAAGAGTCTCTATAAAAGGAAGAAACCATAGATCTATATAATAAAATGATCAACTTAGGCATTTACATCTTACTAAACTGACATAATATTATACACCACTAAAAGAAGCAAACATCATGTACCAAAGTTAAATTCTGCACTTCCTCATTACATTATAACGCACACATGAGAAGAAGGAAAAGTTAAGCTATAGAGATCATCAAAAGTTCAAGAGGGGACAACAAATGCAAACTTCTCAACTCAAACGCAATCCACGGCTGAACTGAGTTCCAGAGAAGACAGAACCATCCTTTTTCTCGCTTTTTCCTTCTTAATGTGGACCAGCTTGTCATAAACGCACCATGGAAAGCTAAGGAAATGATCTCGATCCATACTCTCATTGTAGGTACCCCAATAACTATAATGATATGTGACATGGTACCAAGCTGAAGCTTTTGCATATACATCTTCAGCTTCAGAATCTAAATCACTTCCCTTCTCATTGAACCAGGCCCTAGCTTCCTTTCTCAAGGACTTTACAGCCATAGCAATTGCTTCTGCATCTCTTCTCTTGGTG
This sequence comes from Quercus lobata, assembly GCF_001633185.2. NCBI lineage: Eukaryota > Viridiplantae > Streptophyta > Magnoliopsida > Fagales > Fagaceae > Quercus > Quercus lobata. The sequence goes on along the minus strand of NC_044906.1, from coordinate 36,545,302 downwards.
AAAGACTTGCCCATTCTAATGATATTCCCACTCAGTATTTCAGCCTCAGTTTTGATGCCATAATAGTCCATCATGTTTCCCAACTTGTAATCATAATTTCCCTTGTAATAAACAGCATCATCAATGAAATCCTCAAAGCCATCAACTTCCATATCAGAGTCATACGACTGCATTGCAACTTCAGCAGTGGACTTAAAATAACTAGAATTTGGTGTAATGTCTTTCACCTCCCGGAAAAGCTTTCCAATCACATTGTCTGATATATAGGTGGGTTTGTCAGGCTTCTCCATGAAATCTGGATATTCTTTGACATGAAGTTCATGCGGTATTTCAGCTGGTACACCAGTTTTCGGAAAGTCAACGGCAATTGAAAATAGCTTTGCAAGCTCTATGCAGGGATTACTCATTGCTTTTGTAGGCTCTTTATCTGCAAATGCTGTGTGAGCATTGGCAATAATTCCTAAGCTGTCATTGACAATGTAATTCGTAAAATACTCCTGGACTTCCTGTAACAGAAAAAATAAACACCTCTTATATTGGAATTTGTGGGAAATAGAACCTTTTTAAGTTGTAGGGCATGAGGTTAGAAATAAAATTGAGCAGAAAATTAAAATTCATTGAATTGACAATACGTTATGACATATACAGAAATGCAACTCATCAATTCAATGCTTTGAAGGATTTTCATGGAATTCCAATTTGTTAGTTTTTAGACCCCTTTTTGTCATGTATTGACAAAGACAACCCAATTAGAAGGCCGACAGAAAACATACGCAACAGAGAATAATAGAAAATAGAGAATTAAGGGAACACAAAACAATTCAACTCTATAGAAAATAGAGACAACTCCCCCTATGAACAACACAGGTTAAAAACAATCTTCTCCCCCTAAAAAAATAGAAAAAACAAAACAAGTTTTGGGGAAAATTTAGGAGGAAGGGAAAAGTAAAAAGACATAAACCAAACTTAAAAACTAAGTTGATGATATACATGAAGAAAAATATTCTATTTTTCAATAAAATGCAAACATGGCACTATGTGACCCATAAACAGTTGCATGAGTAGAGAAAATATTTGCACATTGATTATCCATCATAACTCTTAAAAAAATAATTGTCTACAATTCACACATAAAAATAGCATATACTAGAAAGTACATAACTCAAAAATTAATCAATTAATTTTTAAATCAAGTTGAGTACCCAATTTAGCAAAGTGTATGCATGTTATGTGTGAAAACAATGAGAGATAGGACTTGCAAAACTGCACGATGGATACAAAAAAAAAATCAATGCAATACATGTGAAGCCTAAACATAAATGATGCATGGAAAAATCAAATTTTTGAAAAACAGAGCGATTTAATGCAGAAACTCCTCAAAGCACAATATTTCATGAATGAAATGCATGAGTATGAGATTAAAAGTTTTTCAAAAACACTTGAATTCAACCTAGATCTTCCAAAAACAAGATTTTCAATCAATTGTCCTCAAAAACTCAAACTTTAAGCACATTTTGCATCAAAATCCAGGAACATGTAATCTTGGATGGCCACAACAAGATCACACACAATATAATGTACCAAGTTTAGCAAAGAGTAACTTGTGTAGTGTGTGCAACTAGTAAAAGCTTGAGAGACATGTGAGGTGATATGTAAATAGAAATCAATCACAATTTCTACAAAATTCATCACGGGTTGGCCTTACCCGCAAGACACTCGCGAAAACATACAACCTGGCATGACTCTTCATCATCCAGTCATGTGCTCTGCACATGGCTATTTTCACGGGTAAGCTACTCGCAAGATAGTCGTGAGCCAGTCACGAAAACCACTTGTTCATCTTTCGAAGCTTGAGTCTTCACCGATCTCTCACACTCATCCCTCACAATTAATCCCAAAAACATATAGGGAAAATGATTGAAGAAATTACAATCAAATTTGGTACGGAATTAAAGCAAACACAACATAGTTGAAAATCACAACTTTATAGTCCCTAAAAATAAAATGGTGGTGTAACTTTCAAAGAATATTGTGTGAGAATTGGAAGACAAATCTTTGTCTATTATCTTAGTGTGATATTGGGGTTTTGGGTTAGTAAATGTTTATTTTGTGTATGGGAGGTTCATAAGTGTAGTTGTACTTTGTAATTCATATCATTATAGTAGATTTTGGTTGGGGGAAAAATAAAATAATTAGTTCCAGGAAGCTAATAAATAAGAAGAAATGCAAAATCGAATTCACCAACAATCTATGACAAGTAGTGTGCATAGCAGCAGAATATTAAAGAAAGGAGGGGGGGCAATGTACCTCAATACTCAAAACATTCAATATTTTATTGATCAACTCCTCATTTGATTACAATAACACACTTCGTAAAAACCATAAATCTTAACTTCTCCTAATAGAACTAGGACTCCTACTTTGACTAGTAAACCAAACCCTAATTGACTCAAACCAAAGCGCACACATGAAGGCCAACGTGCCTCAATACTCAAAACTGATGCTATTCATTTTTAAAGCTAGTTGTTACTAGTGCTTATGTTGTACGATAAGTAGTTCCTTTTACTTGTAATAGCCTTTCTCACTTGTAACAGAAAGTTAGCCGATAGGTTGTTAGTGCTAAGTGCAATAGCCTATCAGATAGTTAGAGAAGTTTGTTAGGCTTTGGCCAATCACATGACAGCCACAAGGTGGGTTCTTGTAACTAACTCAGTAGCTTGCTTATATAACTACAAGGTTGCCCTCATTGTAACTAGTAGAATTTGAATCCAAGAAATCTCTACCTGTGAGGTATTATTCGAAGAGTGTGTCTCTTGAAAAGCTAATTCATTCCTTCTTTTCTCTAAGAAACTTAGCTTTCCAAAACAGCTTTCCATTTTCACCAATTTCCTCCATCATAATTTGGTATCAGAGTTTGAGATCCATTTGGGAATTCAAGTTCTTTCTTGTCCTTTCAATTCTAAAGCATAGCCTATTCAAGATTTAATCCTTGCGTTCATTTTCTTATCCTCTATCAGTAAGCCCAAAGATTTGTGTGGATGGCACTAGTAGAATACAATTGAAAGAACAAGAGAGCTTCTGCAGCACATGAACTTGAGGTGCAAGTTCATCCTAGGCAGTAGCCGCAACCAAACCAAGAAGGGGAACCCTAGGTGACATTGGAGTAGACTGTAAAGTTGCTAAGGGGGTAACTTGCTACCTTGAATGAGGAAGTGAGAAGAAATCAGCATCATCATCCTAGAAATGATGGTGAACCTACAAAAGAAGCTGAAGCTTATAGCCACAACCACTTCAATAGCCCAATTGGTCATCTTCGAGGAGGTGTTCCACGGCAAGTGCTTGGACCTTTGAGGGGAGAACCGAAATAGGAATCCAACTTCAGGATTGAGTTACCTAAGTTCTATGGTAGCTTGAATCATGAAGCATTCATGCACTAGCTTAACCAAGTGGAAAGAATCTTCGATTTTCATGAGGTACCAAACTCCCAAAAGGCGAAGTTGATCTCTATCAAGCTGAGAGGGTGAGCTTCAGCTTGGTGGGTACAACTCCAAGTTCAAAGATTTAGAAGAGGCAAAAGAAAGATTCAAGATTGGTCCAAGATGAAGCAGAAAATAAGAAACCAATTTCAGCCTTTCAATTATATGTAGTCCTTGTACAAACAACTACATAATTTGAAGCAACATGGTAGTGTGGGAGAGTATACCGAGGCATTTTATCAATTGGTAGCTTAAGTATACCTATATGAGAGTGAAGAACAGATGGTTGCAAGGTTCTTGAGTTCTCTTAAACCACCAATTCAAGATCCATTATATTTGCACCAACTTTGGTCTGTTTCTAAAGGTTACAATAGAGCTGTTAGGGACATATTTTTATGAAATTGGCATATCCTTTGACAAAACGCACTTTAATTGTATTTGGGTAAATCTAAGTAGGTTCAAGATGATCATTACAAGTAGTTAAATTGAAGATATGAAGATTACTCAAGCATTGCTCAAGAAAAATGCAATCTGCAGGTCTCGATACCTCCTCGACAGAAGATCGATCTGTCGAGATTCATTAAAGCTCGACAGATGTCTCGATCTATCGAGCTTACGGGTTTTCAGATTATAGCCAGCAATATTTTTATTCTAAAAGACTATTTGTTTATGAGTTTGTATAATCCTTATTGGACTAAGAAAGCCCAAGGTTTGTGTAAACCTATTTGGAATAAGAGAGCCCATTAAACTCCCATTTAAAGGAGGTGGAAAAAGAAAAACCCAACCCCAGAGAGCTTTATAAGGTTTTCTTTTTGAAACCCTAGCCTCCTTCTACAGAAGAAAGAGTTCTTGCTGCGTTTCTTGTACGCCTTTGGGTTCTGTAACCAAGCAAAGTCTTTTGCACCAACATTGAAGATCTTATTGGTGTTCTTATGTGAAGCTGCTGCAAATCAACTACAACAATCAAAGTGTTGCTGTGGAGTTAGTCACGTACTGGGATTCATGCAAAAGAGTAAGCCGCATATTGGGATCCGCGCATCAAATTGGTTAGTCACGTACTTGGGAGCCGTGCATCGAAAGGGGAACTGTCACTACAGAACAAGTCCAATAGGGTATTGGGGTAAGGGTTTAACTGTAGGTTGGTAAGGTACTTGGGTTCCTTTACTTGTAACCGCTTGTTATGATAATAGTGGAGTTTTGAAAGTGGTGACCTGAAAATCAGTCGGTGGGATTTTTGCCGTTAGGTTTTTCCCATTCGTAAACAAATCACCGTGTTATTTATTTTTCGCTGCATAATTAGTTTATTGGTGATTTTTTTGTGCTACCACACGTTTGCTTGATAAATTGATTAATTAATAACTTGACTAATTAATTAATTAATTTCTATCACAAGAGGTCATTTAGTTTGTGGCCTATCAAGTGGTATCAGAGCAGACACACTCTGATTAGGTTTTAATCTTTGCTGTGTGATCCATTGACCCCTGTTGTCATGGAAACTCTTGATTGTTTTGATTTGCATAATTTTATGTTGAATGATGATGATGATATTCAAGATGCCTATTGCAAGCTTTATAATTTTTGTATGAAATCTCTTGAATGTTTTACAAAATTAAAAGCTAAATTTAAAAAGGTCAAGCTTGAAAAAGATGATTTGATTGCAAAATTGGATGAAGCCAATAATTTGAATGAAAATTTTAAAAATCAAATTTCATCTCAGGTGGACAAAATTAATAGTTTGGAAGAGCAACTAGTTGAATTTAAAACTGAAGTTAAAAAATTAACTAGTGCCAAACTTCTTGTTGAGCCTAACTCAAAAGAAAAAGATTTTTATGTTCCCCCATTTAAAAGGAATAATGAAGAGTTGAAGGCTAATATTGCTAGGATAGACAAAGGTAAACAATCTGATGTTAACGCTGAAGTTTCTAAACCTATGTCTAAAACTCCTCCTAGGTTGAATAAAACTTCTGAATTTGTCCCCACTTGTAATCATTGTCATATTGTTGGTCATATTAGGCCAAATTGTCCTAATTTGTCAACCTCTAAGGTTAGACCTCCTTCTAGGAAGCATAGTAGTTCAAAAACTATTCATGTTTGTCACCATTGTGGAGCTTCCGGTCACACTCATCCTAATTGTTTCAAGTTGTTTCCTCATAAGCGAGTGTCAAATAGGTCTCATTCTTTGTCTAAAGGCTCTGTACCTATTCTTGGTGAGTTATTAAAAGTTTTGAACTCTTTAACTCAATTTCAAGGGAATTCTAATTCCTCTATGTCCTATAGTAGTCATACTAGGACACGTGCCTTTTCATCTTCCCGGCCAAAGACTCGTGCTATGTGAGTGATAAAGGATCCTAAGACTTAATTGTCTTTTCTATTTGTCCTCTACTTTAATTCTTTCTATATAAAGTAGGACTCTCTTTGCTTGATTTCTTATCTGCTTTTGGAATCATGCTTTCATGCATCTGCACCATTCTATCATGCCTTCATGCATATGCATATTTCTTTCATGCTTTCATGTTGTTTGTTTAACATGTTTTTGTTTGGTTATTTTTCAATTTTGCTTTGTTTTGTTTTTGATATAAAAATTAAAAATTAAAAAAAAAATCAGAAAAATACAAAAACAATGTGTGTTTTGTGTACTTTGGTACTTGTGTACCTTGGATGACCATTGAAACAAAAACTTCTAAACTTTGTATCATTTGTAGTTTAGATGAGCATCTCTACGCACAACTAAGCAAGTGAGCTTTGTGACTCGTGTTTGTGATGAGTACGATTAAGTTGTCTCTTAAACTTAACACGCATATCACTCTTTTTGACGGAAAGGACTAAAAAATCCTGAGAGAAAGGCATAAATAACCATCTCACCACTGTTGCTCGCCAATCATAATAAGACACCTGTATACTTCGGCATAGCAAAAGTGCAGTGTCAATGACATTTGTATGCTTAGGTATAGCAAAATTGGAATGTCAAATATCATTGGGTATTTCTTTTCTCTATCTAATATGCCCATGCATGATATGCTAAAAAGAAAAATATGCCAAAAAAAAAAATATATATATATATATATTAAAAGCAAAAAGATCAAAAATGTTTTAAATATGATTGCAAAAGTGTATTCTAGGAGATGTGGGAGTTATAGGATGTACCTCAAAGGTGATAGTCCCCATCAAGCAGTTATGATTGTGTGTGAGTTAAAGTGATTTTCTCATATTTCAAATCGTCATAACATGTATACACACAACACGCAATATTCTTTGCTATTCTTGATACATGTGCAGGTACAATGTGATTTGGCCATCACAAGATTTTACATGTGTTAATGTATGTTTACTAAACTGTCTTAACTTGTTTTTGAAATATAAAATTAGTTAGACTTGTTTAGCATGTGTGTATGTGTGTGTGTTTTTGAAGATCCATATGCTTAAAATTTTAATTGAGAGATGATTTTGAGAGATTAATATGTTGATTGGATCGTTGGTTGAGTTGCATGTTGGATTGCATTCATGTCTCTGTTTTTCTCATCTCGAAAAACTGCTTTTAAAAGCTATCTCGATACCTTCTCAACACCTCCTCGATACCTTGCTGTCTGTCGAGCTTCTTCAGCATTTTCTTATCGCAATCCCGATAGCTTCTCGACACCTGGTGGATCGATCGAGATCTTTTTAGCCTTTTGTTGATTTGTCCCTCGACAGATCCTCGACAATTGCATCTGTCGACGTCTATTATGCTCAACACCTGTCTCGCCACCTCTCAATCGATCGAGATCCTCTTGCATGCATTATTTTTCACATGTTTTGCATATTTTTGATTATCTTTGTGTCCATAGCATCTTGTTTTTCTTTTTCTTGTAGGTCTATGGTTCCTTGTTCTCCTTGTTCCCTCTATGTCAGTTTTCTGTTTGTCTCCGTCATGTCTTTTGGTTTTTTTATGCCCTTTGACAATCGTGTCAAAAAGGGGGAGAAATTTGAGAATTGAATGTCATTCCTCAAGGGGAGTAATAGATTTAGGGGGAGAACTTCATGTTAAAAGGAAGAAAGTTTTTTATGTAACTAACTTAGGGGAAGAGTTAGTTTGATACACATTGATATTGATATATTTTTTGTATTGTGTATCTTTTGGTTTTGTAACCATTTACATACATCATGTGTTGTTTCTATATTAGATGATGATGTATGTGTTTCACTCTTTATCTCACGTGTTGTTTCTTTTCTCTCTTTATACACATGTTTCTTGTTTATTTAACTTGTCATTATTTTCCACATGGTACCTTGATCTGTTTTGTTTAGTGCCTTTTAGGAAAGACAAGTTAAAGCCAAGTCAAGATTTCGAACCTTCTTCTTGCAGCAACTTCCAAGGTTCAGATCTTTTAGATTAGGCTTATTTATTCTATAATCTTGAGTAGAATGTATTCTAGGACATTCAATGTACTCTTGTGGTTTTGTCACGGATTGCCAAAGGGGGAAATTGTTAGGAAATTTTTTATGAAATTGGCATATCTTTTGACAAAACGCACTTTACTTGTATTTGGGTAAATCTAAGTAGGTTCAAGATGATCATTACAAGTGGTTAAATTGAAGACATGAAGATTACTTAAGAACTGCTCAAGAAAAGTGCAATCTACAGGTCTCGATACCTCCTCGACAGAAGCTCGATCTGTCGAGATTCATTAAAGCTCGACAGATGTCTCGATCTATCGAGCTTACGGGTTTTCAGATTATAGCCAGCAATGTTTTTATTCTAAAAGACTATTTGTTTATGGGTTTGTATAATCCTTATTGAACTAGGAAAGTCCAAGGTTTGTATAAACCTATTTGGAATAGGAGAGCCCATTAAACTCCTATTTAAAGGAGGTGGAAAAAGAAAAACCCAACCCCAAAGAGCTTCATAAAGTTTTCTTTTTGAAACCCTAGCCTCCTTCTACAGAAGAAAGAGTTCTTGCTACGTTTCTTGTACGCCTTTAGGTTTTGTAACCAAGCAAAGTCTCTTGCACCAACATTGAAGATCTTATTGGTGTTCCTATGTGAAGCTGCTGTAAATCAACTACAATAATCAAAGGGTTGCTGTGGAGTTAGTCACGTACTAGAATTCGTGCGAAGGAGTAAGCTGCGTATTGGGATCCGCACATCAAATTGGTTAGTCACGTACTTGGAAGCCGTGCATCGAAAGGGGAACTATTACTACAAAATAAGTTCAATTGGGTATTGGGGTAAAAGTTCAACTGTAGGTTGGTAAGGTACTTGGATTCCTTTATTTGTAACCACTTGTTGTGATAATAGTGGAATTTCAGGAGTGGTAACCTGAAAATCACCTGGTGGGATTTTTGCCATTAGGTTTTCCCCATTCGTAAACAAATCACCGTGTTATTTATTTTCCGCTGCATAATTAGTTTATTGATGATTTGTTTGTGCTACCACGCGTTTGCATGATAAATTGATTAATTAATAATTTGGCTAATTAATTAATTAATTTCTATCACAAGGGGTCATTCAGTTTGTGGCCTATCAAGAGCCTTGATGTTTGAGAAGCAACTTGCAAGAAAAACTTTTGTGTAGTTCCAAGCTTATGATAGTAGCAAAGGTACCCAAGTCAGCACTCAAGGAAGGTTAACTACTAACAATGCACAACCTTTCAAGATTGGCAGTGCAGGTTTACCTTCAACTCCTAATGCAGTCAAACCAGCCCCTAAAGCAGTATAAAGTTTTACATTTAAGTGCTACAAGTGTGGAAAAGCTGGGCACAAGGCCACAAATTGCAAGAAAGGGGGAGTTAATGCTCAAAGCAAGGCTAAAGCTTAATGATTGAAGATTATGGAGACCAGGAAGATGAAGAATTTCCAATGTATGATCCCAGCACATAAGAAATTGTTATAGGGGACTCAAATGAGGAAGAAGGTTTGGCTTTGGTCATGAAGAAGTCCCTGTTAGCACCAAAACAGGAGTATGAGGATTGGTTAAGGAGAAAAAAATTTCACACCACCTACAATATTGGTGGCAAGAGTTGCAGCTTGGTTATTGATGGGGAAAGTTGTGAAAATATGGTTTCTGAAGAAGTTGTTGATAAACTAGGTTTAAAGACTAAAGTTGATCCTTACCCCTACAAACTGACATGGCTTAAGAATGGCAATGATATAAGAGTCTCCAAGAGATGCGTGGTCTCCTTCTCAATTAGGAAGAAATTCCAAGATTCAGTTTGTTGTGATGTAGTGAATATGGATGCATGCCATTTACTGTTGGGAAGACCTTGGCAGTATGAAAGGCCCACCAACCATGATGGAAGGAAGAACACCTATAGCCTAAACAAGGATGGATAGTAGTACACCCTACTGCCAATGAAAGAAAAGGTGATTCTTAAAACTCCTACTACTATGCAGCCTAGTTCTTTGATTGTTGTCAAGAAATTTGCTCAAGAAACTCTAGCAACTAGTGTGATTTAAATGTTATTGATTATATTAGAGTTAGATGCTATGGTAGTTCCTCAATCTATTAGGGAATTGATCAAATCATTTGAGGATGTCTTCCTTAATGAATTACCTGCTGAATTGCCTTTTATGAGAGACATACAACATGCCATTGATTTCATTTCAGGTTCTGCATTTCCTAATAGGGTTGCCTATAGAATGACACCAATGGAAAATGATGAACTTAATAGGCAAGTGCAAAAACTATTGGACGAGGAATACATTAGGCCAAGTATTAGTCCATGTGTTGTACCAACCCTTTTAACCCCTAAGAAGGATGGAAGTTGGAGGATGTGTGTTGACAGTAGAGCCATTAACAAGATCACAATCAAATATAGGTTTCCTATAATTAGACTAGATGATATGCTTGACTATTTAGCTGGTTCTCAAATCTTTTCCAAGATAGACCTCAAAAGTGGCTATCATCAAATTAAAATTAACCAGGGGATGAGTAGAAGACTGCCTTTAAGACTCATATTGGGCTATATGAGTGGTTTGTCATGCCCTTTGGCCTTACTAATGAACCTGCTACTTTCATGAGGGTAATGACTCAAATGTTGCAACATTTGCTTGGTGTATGTGCTATAGTTTACTTTGACGATAGATTGGTATATAGCAAGACTTTGAATGATCATGTGAAACATTTGCAATTTGTGTTTAAGTTACTAAGAAGGGATAAGTTCTATGCAAATACCAAGAAATGTACCTTTGCAGTAAGGTACATTTTCTTGGGTATGTGGTGACTAATAAGGGAATTGCAACGAATGAAGAGAAGGTTAAGGCCATTCTAGATTGGCATGTTTCAAGATCAATGGCTGAGGTAAGAAGCTTCCATGGTTTAGCAACATTTTACAAGAGATTCATTAAAGGGTTCGACACAATTGCAACACCACTCACTGTCTGTTTCAAGCTGTCTACTATTGCGTGGTATGAGGCCAAGCAGCACAATTTTGAGGCCTTGAAAGCTGCCCTTACTGTAGCACTAGTATTGCAGGCTCCTGACTTTGAAAAGATCTTTGACTTAAATTGTGATGTTTCTAGCATTGGCATAGGGGGTGTTCTCAATCAAGAGGGAAAACATGTGGCCTATTTCAGTGAAAAACTCAACTCAACCAAGCTGAACTACTACACCTATGATCAGTGTTGTTAAAAGCGCGCTTAAGCACAAAGCGCACAACGCACATGCCTTGGGGCATTTTTCCTGTAAAGCAAGGTGCCCTCACAAAAACGCACCTTAGGCACGCTTTTTAGAGCTTTTTTATTAAGTGCAAAACGTGCTTTTTTGATCTTTTTGTAAATTTTTTATAATAAAAATATATATATCCTGATTTGATTAGCCATTAGATCTAAATATGTTTGATATAAGCTATTGATTTAATATATAAAAACTAATAGTGTGGTGTGCTACTATACACCTAATAGATGATAACAATGAGTGGTTGACTGGAAGACTATAAGAAGATGAACTAGATGAATTTGCTAAAGATGATCTTCTATTTGATGATATTTTGACATGGGGTAGTGTTGCTAGAGCTTTTGGAGTTGAAGAAGAATGATTCAACTTGAGATGAGATCAAGAATGGGGCCACTAGGGCAAGCGACAAGTTCAAGTTCTAGTTCACAACATGCTCCTCATGATGAAGATGAAGATGATGAGGGCTACAAATCTTGTGATGACAATGATGATGGTCCCTTGCTTAATGAGGATGATGATTATGTAGATTATGATTGCATTGCATATTTGCATTGATTTTGTTAGGCAAATATATTTTGTTAGGCAAAGATAACATTATTTAACATTCTAGTACTTTTTAGCCTTTGTCGTTTTGGTTCTATACTTCTATTTTGATTCAACCATGTTTTGTAATCATGACCATCAAATATCAAGGTTGCATATATTTTGTAAAGCACAAGAGAATTATATAAATGTTATATAAATTATATAAAAATTTTATTTTAGTTTATATGATTAATTGATCACTTGATTGTTGTATTGACCTTTAATAAAATAAAATAAAAATTAAATGTGCGCTTCACATTGATCAGGCACGCACTTGCGCTTTGCGCTTAAGTTCACTTAGTGCTTTTAACAAGACTGCCTAAGATGCGGAATTCAATGCCATAGTAGAAGAAATAAGACATTGGGAGTATTTTTTGGGTTACAAGGAATTTACACTCCATACTAACCATAAGGCTCTTAAACACCTCAACAGTAAAGCAACCCTTAACAAACAGCATGTCAAATGGGCTACTTACCTACAACAGTTCAACTTTAACTTAAGGCACAAAGCTAGAGTCCTTCATAGAGTTGCAAATGGTCTTAGCAGGTCTTCCTTACTAGTTAAAATGCACAACATATTTGAGGGCTTTGAGACATTTAGGAGCATTATAAAGAAGATTTCAAGCTGTTTCAGATTATGCATAATCTACAAGGCAACATAGCTGCCCTGTCCTGGATTCAACCTGCAAGATGGAAATTTTTTCAAAGGCTTGCTCCTTTGTGTTCCAAAATGTTCTCTTAGGCACAGTATTCTTCTTGAAGTGCATAACCAAGGTCATTTTCGGAGAGAGAAGACCCTGTAGCTCCTACAACAACAATTCTATTGGCCAGGCATGCTTAAGGATGTGGGAAGACTAGTTCAAAGATATGTGATATGTCAGCAAAGCAAGGGGAAAGCCACCAATGCTTGATTGTATCTGCCCCTTTCAGTGCCTAACAAGCCTTGGACTAGCATTAGCATGAACTTTGTTCTTGGATTACCCCCTACTGCTAGAAGATCAAACTCCATTCTAGTGGTAGTGAATAGATTCTCCAAGATGACCCATTTTATGGCTTGCAAGAAGACTAATGATGCCTCCAATATTGCTGGTTTATTTTCAGGTAGATCTATAAGTTGCATGGAGTTCCAACCAGAATTATGTCTAATAGGGATGCCAAGTTCCTTGCCCTTTTCTGGAGGACTTTGAGGAGGAAAATTGGTACTAACTTGCAGTGTGGTATGGCACCAATTTCCATCCTAAAATGGATGGAGAGACTGAGGTGATCAATAGGAGCTTGGGCAACCTCCTAAGGTGTTTTGTAAGGGACAAACCTAAGGAATGGGAAAATGTTTTACCTATAGTAGAGTTTGCCTACAACTCATCTACCAATAGAACAACTCAACATGCTCCCTTTGAGATTGTTTATGGAATGCAACTAACTCATCTACCAATAGAACAACTCAAGTACTCAACACTCTCCCTTTGGGATTGTTTATGGAATGCAACCAGCCAATGTTCTTGACTTGCCAACCATTACCCAAGGAGCATCTAAAAGCCACAAAATTAGCTGAATTTATACAACAGCTTAATGCAAATATTAAGAAGAAAATTTTTTTTCGATAGGTATATTAAGAAGAAAATGAAGGCCAACAATGCTAAGTACAAATTATAAGTTGAGAAGAAGAAAAGGTAAGTGATTTTCAAGGAGGGTGACCTAGTATGGGTGATACTAACCAAGGAGAGGAACCCTGCTGGACCTTATACTAAGTTGCAGCAAAAGAAGATTGGTCCTTGTCCTATACTACATAAGATCAATGACAAAGCCTACCAAGTCAAGCTACCTAATCGATTATCTACGCATTTCTAACAGTTTCAATGTACATTACCTGCTGCACTATCATGCACTAGATCAGTATACAACAAGCCACACTTGAGGACAATTGTGTTCCAAAGAGGGACAGTCCTGATGCAGTTCATTTTAAAGCTAGCTGTTACTATTTCTTATGGTCTATGATAAGCAGTTCCTTTTACGTCTAATAGCCATTATCACTTGTAACACATAATTAGTTAGTTAGCTGATAGGTTGTTAGTGATAAGTGCAATAGCCTATCAATTAATTAGAGAATTTTGTTAGGCTTTGGCTAAACACATGGCAGCCACATGATGGGTTCTTGTAACTAACTCAACAGCTTGTTTATGTAACTATAAATAAGCAAGGCTGCCCTCATTATAACTGGTGGAATTTGAATCCAAAAAATCTCTACCTGTGAGGTATTATACCAAGAGTGTCTCCTAAAGAGCTAGTTCTTTCTTTCTTTTCTCTAACCAACTTAGCTTTCTAAAACAAATTTCCATTTTCACAACTTTCTGTTTTCACAAATTTCCTCCATCAAAAACACTCAATATTTTATTAATCAACTCCATCTAATCTTTGAGTACATTAAGCATAAATATATGTAAGGATTTTTTCTTGTACTAGTAGTATTAAGGCTCCTAATTTGAGGGTCCTAATAAACTATACTAGTAGTATTAAGAATCCTAGTTTGAATTCTAATAAACAAAAAAAACCTTATAGAGCAAAAACTAATCAAACACTAACTTGAACTCAAAAAATAAAACTGAAGATACATAGGATCTCCAAGAAAATTCTAAACTCAACTAAACAACTTAAATACCATTAATTCATAGGAGTTGCAAAAGTTACAATTTTGCCTCTAAATACAAAATTAACCACAACTAGTTATATTAAACCCCAAATTAAAATTGTTTTAACCCTAAGACACATATAACTAGACTTTTAAAACCACATCACTTTTGCTTCAAGTTCAACCACACTATTGTTGCACCATCATTGGTGTTGCCCATGGATTTAGAACCATTTGTGTATTGTGGTGCTTACTATTTTATTGCTTTGTGTGTTTGGCACAACAGTTATAATGACATCAAGCCACACAAGAGGGGAATGGGGAATAGAGATATCATGAATTATAACATTGAGATACCTTGATATAAGGGCAAAATAAGAACCTAAGAGCTTGCCAAAAGCACATTAAGAGAACCTACATTTAGATTAAAACATAGGGGAAAAAAAGGGCTGCCCAGTTATTTAAACATGCTATCATTTATCCAGACAGCTATACCTCAATGGTAACGTCATGATCCAACTGCAAACTTTGTGCTAGAGAGTAATCCATTGGCTGAATTTGCTGAGGTGGAAGGAGTTCAGGATCCCAACAGACGAAGTATATATCTCCATCCAAGTCACCACCCGAACACTCATTTGGATGAGGCCTTATAAAAATCAAACAACTGTCAGTCACAATCATCTTTAGAAAATTCCACTAAAGAGCATTCAAAAGAATGAACAACATTCTGCCACATATAAACTAACTGATGATGTTGTAGACAAAGCATATAATATTTGATAATAATGGTTTATCTTACCACTAAAGCCAAAATCCTAGGTGCAAAATTACATAAGACTCGAAATACACAAATTAGTTCAGGTGTATGTCAAATTATCAACATCACATAAATCCGAAACTTTAAAACTTCAAGGGAAAGTGAAGTCCCATGTAGCATAGACACTTGATTCCCCTGTAAGAGAAAACATAAGGTAGTTAAACATTAAGTTGAACCATAATTATGTTATTATTTCCCTTTTGGGGATTTTGCGAGTATAACTCTAATAGGAAGACCACAACATCCCAAACCCATATCCATGTTTTTATCATGTTTTAACAAATGACAAGCATGGTTGACAAAATCATTTGCTAACAAGAAAGAGAGGTGACTAAGCCCTGTAGTACTCAAATATAAAAATTGAAGGACTTCATGCAAATTTATCCACTGCAGTCACAGTTGCAACATATCATCTACAGAGAATATATTCTTGCAGACAACAGGTAGAATCTAGCTAGCTCAATAACAAAATGGTGCTTTCACATAAAGATGAGAGAGACAAAAATAAAAGTTGTCACCTATGATTCAAATAACATTATTCAAGGATAAAGTTGAAGAAGTACTAGGAGATTTAATTTACCTAAATCCTTTTTGGGGAAAAACAACACAGTCCACCATATGGTGCAAAGCTAACACATTAACGGCCTCCAAAACACGCACATCGCCAGGGTGCAAGCAGGGGTTTTTTGCAACTACTATCTTCCCCTCAAGAACAAATCGCTGATCTGATCCACTGCCGCTACACATGCTGAAATCATTGTGTAGCTGCCTAAGCTTATTACTAGAAAATTGCACAAATACCTGACCATATTCCAAAGTTCTAGTTTCATCTAGACATCCCATCATTGCCCTTCCATCTGGAATAAATATCCTTGTTTTAGTCTGCAATTCCAACAACTTTGATGCCTGGAATGTCTGCAGCATCATAGAAAGAAATGGTTCAGAATCAGGCCTATAACCACACATGAGCATTTCCTTTAGAACATTGGCATTCTCTCCTGGGGACATCAAATCCAAAGCCTCCTGTGCCCTTAACGGATCTATTAATATAGCATCAAGTTGTTCTACAGCTTCTTTTTGTTTTTTCTCAAAAACATAATCCTCAACTCCAAGGGTAGACAAAAGGGTGATCAATTGGCGATTCAGATAACAAGGCTGAAACTTGGTATGTGCCAAAACATCTAGTTTTGTGTTTTCTGATTCATACTTAGACATGCTCTTCCTTAATGATAATTTCACAGATGAGGTTGGATCAACTGCGACAACACCTTTGTACCCACCGTATCGAATCTGAAAGGCAGATGGAGTGTGTCCTTTACAACTGCATTTTAAAGCTACATTTTTAGCAAATTCAGAAGATATTTTCCCAATTCCATCAGAGAAGACATACTTGACCCCATCCTGAACAACCTCTACGTCAGGAATAATTTCAATTTCATGCTTATCAACACTAAGAGTTTCTGTGGATGAACTGAAGGATTGACCCAATCTGGCAGCATATTTCGCCACATTTCTAATCTGACAAAAAATGCCCATCCACTCTCTGATATCATCAGCATTACATCCATTTCTTGAAGCAAACATCCACATGGAATTTTCTCGTAATTGACTTGATGAGAATGCAAGAAATTCAAACTTTTTATCACCAATAATTATGCCATTTCTAAGAATAGATAGAATTCTTTTGTAGATTCCAGTTCTCCTATCCTCATTACCAGAAGATGCACGTCGAGATAAATCTGTTGAATACAGTTTATCCAGTTCCTCATCAACAAAGGAGACACAAAGAAAATTATCAATATCTTCATGAAAATTGCGCAAGACACGATTTGACACATTAATTTCTGGACCACAAAAGTAAACTTTAGAAGGTGTTATTTGAACCCTACGTACATACACCAACCCAGAGTCTAACGATATAACAGGTGACCTTGGAGGATGTCGTGTTGTGATGTACTTTCTATACTGCTCACTAAGCCACCTCGAAGGCTCATGACAACATTCTTTTAAATGATAAAGTTTCTCCAGGGCATATTCTATAAAGGCAATATTCATTTTTCTTGGATCAACCAAGCAATAAAAACTAGCATCAAGTGTTGGTCCTGCAAGACAGCCATTTTGAACCAACGAGTTAATTTTAAACAAGATATCGTATGGTAAAGTAATCCCAGGCGGAGGGCCAACAATAGGCACCAAATCCATATTGGAAGAAAAACTAGACCCAGTTTCCAAAATATATCTTTCTTCAATTTCTTTGTAATAACCAAAGTTCTCCAGAAAATTTGGAAGCTGGTGATCAGAAGGAAGCTCCAAACACAAAGCAGAAGATTGCCCAATATAGCATGATGGAGTGAAATCAGTTGTACGAATCCATTGGCCATCAAAAACATGCATGATATAATTGAGATTAGGATCTTCAACTGCATTTCCTGAGGTGAGCACAGCCTTCTCATAAATCCGAGGAGCGCCAAATAACTAACAATTAAAACAAAAATAAAAAATATTATAACATAAATAATTATAAGAATCCTTCTGTGAATGTCAACTAACAGTTATTGTTAGAGAAAAAGTAAAGTCATTTGGTACTTACAGAGAATCCACCATGTTTTGTTAATAGCTATTGCAAGCATCAATATATAGCTAGAGTATATGCTAATGAAGTAGTTGGTTTTCATACTAGACACAAAAATGTATCTTTATATGAACCTTGCACTAGATAACTAACTACCAAAAATATTATTTTACATTAAAAAAAATTCAATTTATATATGCATCACAAGTGTTGCACTCATGAGTTCTACTGGGAGTATAATTGTTTACTACAGAAGACGGAAAATCAAAGTTAGAACTTCTGAGTTTATGCACAAGGATGTGATGATTAAAGAAGATAGCATGAACCCTTTTTATATTGGTAAACTACACACACCCAATAGGTATTGAACCCATTATTATGAAAGAATTGCCAGTTGAGCCATAGTTCATTGGCAGATGAACTTTTTTGAATATGTAGTCCAAATATTATTTACATTTGTAATTCTTAATCCTTGTGAGGGTATATTTGTAATTTGAATATGATAAAACTGGCGTTCACGAGTAATTTCAACAAAGTAAAACATGAAAATTGTTCAAACAAGACAATGGAGGAATCAACACTTAAATAACACTATTTGTTTAGCTAAAGAGAAGATAACCAGGTATTTTTTATATTAAAATGAACAATCAAATCAAAACAGACCAACCTGAATCAAAAGATGCTTAGTGTCTTGACTACGTGAACGATGTAACTCAATCTGCCAAATATTCTCATAGTAAAGATCGAGTCTGTATTCCACATAATTGTGGGAAAGAAAAAATTGTAATTTCCGTAATCCAATCCCAAAATTCACTGAAACATTCACCGCATTCCATAAAGTTACAAATTTTTCATTTGAGATCTGACAACCAAGATGCAGTTTTAACATGCCACGCAGAAAAGTTCTTGGCTTTGGTACAATATCACGCTTCATTTCCTGAGCCGATGTCCCATACCATAACCACTGAGCTAAGGAGATAATTAATTCAGCACATCTGCTGGTGTTGAATTGAATGATAGCACATGCCCCTGGAAGCACACCTCCGCATTGCCTAATCTTAATAGCATATACAGTTCCTTCACCTGTATATTGCTCCACAAACTCCTTCACTGCCATTACAGTCACAACCGAATGGCATCCATTCAACTGAATTGTCTTACCCATCCAATCCAATTAATTTTACAAGAACTCTTTTCTGCCACAAGTCATCAACAAAAATATATTACATGTTACTTTGCATGTGCACAATCTATCATAAACCAGAAAAAAACTGCTTAGTCTTTCTATCAAGACAGTAAAGAATTTATCCCTTCTTTTGTATGTGCACAATATATCATAAACTAGAAAAAAACTGCTTAGTCTTTCTATCAAGACAGTAAAGAATTTATCCCTTCTTTCATAGAAATTAATAATAAAATAAATACCTTACTGAATGTTGCAAATCTACACTATTTTGAATAAAATTAATTTCTTGGCACTGAACTCCCACTTCTCAAATGTCAGTCCATAAGTACAATAGTAAAACAACACTGCCTCCATTTATGCTGGAGCAGTACCCATCGTTGTGGTGGGTGTATGTCATAAAAATATATGGAGATGGTAAGTCCGTATTGCAATAATTAGTATGAATGATAAAGGTTTTGAAAGTGTTTAAACCCCAATTATTCTAGAAGTAAAATTGCATAACTTAGTGAAAGTTCACAAAACTAGAAAATAAATAAATAAATAACCAAAAAAGTCTCTATCAATGCAAGAAAGGCAAGAAAATCAAGTTTACCATATACATGCAAAAGACAATTATTACCCGAAATCAAGTCCATAGTATGGATACTTCCAGACCAGACATTAAACATTTCTATGAGCATCCAAAAAGTCATATTTTGAAGGAATCTCAATCTATAACCAGATGCAGTTAGAGAAAGCAAGGATTGTCTAAGAATGTAACTATCATTATAAGATCCATCACTCTTAGTCTTCCTGAAAAATTGATTTCCAATCTTAATCTATCTCTTAATTTTTGTGCATCACCTACTTGTTACATAAACGCTGCTACCTCACCAATTAGTCCTCTCATTTTTACTACATCGCCATGTGGTCTTGTCACACAATCAAATAAAGAATCACAAATTTAAATACGAAGCAACCACTAAGATTTTGTATGTACTTCTACTGCCACTAAACACTTAAAAGAATGTGATTCTCACTTTCAAAAGAAAATCCACTACTTCAAAAATTCTAATCAAACTCTGCATAAGAGTGTGAAATCTCGGACAAGATTGTTAAACTAACTATAGGTAGGATCATAGATCAAAAGCAAATCTAGTAACTCACAAATTCTAGTAATCCCTAAGCAAGAATGGTTAAATCTTGGACTAGATTGTCGAATTAACTAATGGTAGGATTATAAATCTGAGCTTGACAATAAGTCCAAACAAATCATTAGCCCCTTTATGTATAGATTCACTCTTCAGTCCTAAACCTCTGTCTATTCCTACATTTGTGACAATTTGTCGAGACTAGGCCATATGAATCTCACTCTTCCCAACAATTATGATAAGGCCACATGCTTGTGAGGGTTTTGATCTACTGTTTAGCAAATTAAAATGCTCCAGGTCCCTACCCTTCAATGCGACTGGTGAATTGTTTAATCACCATGTTATTCTCCAAAGAAAAACAAGTGGAAGTACAGTGGCTTTGGCTCTTAATTGATAATATGACCCATTATTATAAGAAGAAAGTTCATTTTTTAACTAAGTAGCAGTTTGAAAATAAGCAGAAAAAATTAAAGAACTCATAGATTATCTAGTAGGCCAAGCAAAAGAACTAGAGAAAGAGATGCAGCAAAAGAACTAACCCAAAGAATAATAATGCTCATAATCAAATTAATCAAACAAACATAGTAGTATAAAGCAACACAAGCAAACCCTCATAGGAACTAAAGCAAAGATGCATCAATCCCTTTACTACTTGAAAATTCCAACCAATTTCAACCCAGAAAAAAAATAATAATAAAAACACAAAAAAATTCGACCCAGTAAAAGAAATGACAAAAAGACAGTCCCTTTGAAGTTTGATCAGTTTCAGTAGACACCCACATCAATGAAGCTTGCAGATGAAGAAAGAATATTATGTATATAGGAGTCTTAAGTGTCAGGAGTCTCACCAGAGAGAATGAAAATAACCAAAGCTCATGAAGAAGGCGAAAGAACTCAAAGAGTGTCACTGTGTCAGTGTCTTTTACTCTGTCGCTGTCTTTTGTTGTCAATCCCAAGTCAATTCCTCAGACTAAAACTAAAACAAATACATAACTTAATGAGGCAGAAAAAGTAATTATACCATGCTTCGTGAGACCCTTTCGGTTTAAACTATTTCTGCTGACTTGTGAAGCTGACGTTTCCATGACCCAATCATTCATTCTCACGTGGTACTGACACGTTTCGATGTTTGGTTTGTTTGAGGATGCAATCTTGCTGCAGAGAGCTTCTTTGAGATAATAGTTTTAGGCCACGTAGTGAGTTTCTACGTGCATAAAGTGTTTCAGATTCTCTCTCATTCTTTCTTTTTTTTTTTTGAGCAATTATAATTGGATCGCTTGGAAATTTGGTGCTTGTGCGGCCAATCCAGAGAAAAAGTTACTCTTGCTGCTTTTTTTTCTTAAAGAAGTTCCTTGTCTTCCCATAAAAATAAAAAAATAAAAAAATAAAGGAAGGAGAAAAAAAGTTACTCTAGCTTGAAAAAAGAAAAAGTTGCTCTTCTTAAAAAATAAAAAATAAAAATAAAAAAGAGAAAAAGAAAAAGTTATTCCAACAAGTGAAAACTAAAAATATTAGAGCATTTAAATCGGTTCGTGTATTTTCTAAAAAAAAAATCGGTTTGTGTAAAAATATTTGTTTATTATAATATAAGAACCTACATTTTTTAATATTTGTAAATATTTTAATTTTAATGATAGTATATATAATTAAATCGCTTGGAAATTTGCTACTGGGTGTGACCAATCAAGAGATAAAGTTACCCTGGCTGCTTGTGGAAATTTGCTGCTTTTTTTTTCTTAATGAAGTTCCTTGTCTTCCCAGAAAAAATATATAAAAAATAAAAAAAATAAAAAGAGAAAAAGTTACTCTGGCTTCAAAAAAAAAAAAGTTGTTCTTCATTAAAAAAGAAAAAAAGAAAAAGTTATTCCTAAGAGTGAAAACTAAAAATATTAGAACATTCAAATCAATTCATATATTTTCTCCAAAAAGAAAAAAAAAATGCATCGTGTAAAAATATTTGTTTATTATAATATAAGAATCTACTTTTTTTTAATATTCGTAAATATTTTAATTTTAATGATTGTATATATAATTAAATCGCTTGGAAATTTCCTGCTGGATGTGACCAATCAAGAGA
Source organism: Quercus lobata (assembly GCF_001633185.2). Lineage (NCBI taxonomy): Eukaryota > Viridiplantae > Streptophyta > Magnoliopsida > Fagales > Fagaceae > Quercus > Quercus lobata. Next base: position 36,523,183 of record NC_044906.1, on the reverse strand, counting down.
AAAAGTTACCCTGCTTGTGGAAATTTGTTGCTTTTTTTTTTCTTAATGAAGTTCCTTGTCTTCCATAAAAAAATAAAAATTAAACAAAAAAAGAGAAAAAGTTACTCTGGTTTCAAAAAAAAGAAAAAATTGTTCTTCATTAAAAATGAGAAAAAAAAAGTTATTCCTAAGAGTGAAAATTAAAAATATTAGAGCATTAAAATTAATTCGTGTATTATTCGGTTCGTGTAAAAATATTTGTTTGTTATTGTGGGGACATTAGAAGGCTTTTGTCCGCTTTGGGGAGCCAGTCCCTCACGGTTTTGTCCTCGTCCCCGAGTGTGGAACCCTAGGATTTTTGCCCTTGTGGTGATTGACACCTAGGCTCACCCGAATCCCACATCGGTTAGAGAACCCTCCCACTCATGGTTTATAAGCTTCTGGAGCGACCATGAGTGTACCACTACTACACGAGAGAGAGAGAGAGAGAGAGAGAGACTTTTCATTAAAAAAAGGGAAAAAAAAAAGTTATTCATAGGAAGTGAAAACTAAAAATATTAGAGCTCAAATCAGTTCATATATCTTCTCAAGAAAAAAAAAAAAATCAATTCGTGTAAAAGTATTTGTTTACTATAATATAAGAAGTTGCATTTTTATTCTACATAATTACTTTTCAAAAATACTCATATTAGATTATTTATTTTTAACTCAATTTTATTAAATATTAATTTTTCTTAATTTTTTTAATTGTTTCTCTTTTTTTACACAACAACTAATGTAGGGATAAAGGCCCAGAATGACATGTTGGGCCTTGGGCCTTTGTCCGGGACAGCTGAATTGTCCGACGGGAAGCAAGTAGTTATCAGGATTTCCCACTGAGAGACTTATAAATGAGGGGCAAATGGAATATAATCCGAGGAGAGGCTCCTCCTCGGATATGATAAAGACAGCTCAAGCACATATCCCAACAACTAAGGTAACCCTCCAAGAAGCTCTAGCAATAGAAAAGTGTCTCATGAACGTGTAAGAAGGAAGGAAACTCAAAAATATCTAAGAGAAAGCTGCTACCACCGCATTAAATGCACTACAGCTACTTTTCTGGCCGCATTTATGTGGAGAAGACCTCTGAACAGTACAATCTCGGCAAACGTAACTCACAGAAAGCCAAAAAGGGTGTTTGATGGGACAAGTACTAAAGTAATGGCTCAAATGATCAACAAGTGTAAGATCAAGATGGTCCAAAGGGGGCTATATAACATGAAAGACCCTCCATGTGAGGGAGAGAGAGAAAAACTGTAAACAAATATGTAATAGAGCTTTAAGTGTAAAATATTTAAGAATCAACGTCCTCAGACCAATCTGAGAACATTATTCCTTAACAAACTTCTCTTATCTTTCTCTTTTTAGCATCAAAACCTGTTTTTCTGTTATTTGGTTCACGCAAGCCCAATTTCCCAACCCATTCTCTATAAATTTATTGTTTTGGGCTTAAGTCCATATATTTGTTGGGCTAAAAGTCCAAAGCTGGTCCTTACAATTGGCGCCGTCTGTGAGAAGGAATACTTGGGTGTTAGCGAGCTCAACGTTCAACCATGGCAAGTTCAAATCTACGACAAGCAGAATCCATAGGATCCCAACGTTAAAACCCTTTCGTCAACCTTGAGCGAAGAAGGGATCGAGAGGGGTGTGCATAGTGCCCAGATCGGAAAAAGCCAGTCACAGGGAAATGGTCAACTTTCTTAAAAGGAGAATACCAGAGCACTGCAGCTGAAAGTCGACCAGCTGAAGAGAAAGCTATGCCATGCACAGCGGAGGCAAGCCTCCTCCAGCCCAGACGCCTCCCCTGACGGTGAAGAGGATGGTAGCTACAGACGAAGGTTAAAGACCCCGCCCAGCAAGTCTTTCTCCTACAAAAAGGAGCACCACCACAAGCGTAGGCATAAAAGCCCCCTTTGAAAAGGTGTGGGAAATGACGCTATGGGCAAGGCATTAGATCAAATCTCCAAGTCGCCTTTCAAGCGAAGAATTGAGCGAGCAGAACTCCCCTGGCGGTTCACTCAACCTGTGTTTACCATGTATAATGGCAAGACAGACCCCGTAGAGCATGCGAGCCACTTCAATCAGAGAATGGCCGCCCATTCCAGAGACGAAGCCTTGATGTGCAAAGTCTTCCCATCCAACCTACGACTCGTAGCAATGAGATGGTTTGATAGCTTGAAGGCCGATTCCATAAACTCCTTTAAGGAGCTCACCCAGGCATTTGGTTCTCTCTTCATCACCTGCAGTAGAGTCCCTCGACCCCTATCTTCCCTACTATCTCTGAGTATGAGAAAGGGAGAGACCCTGAAAACATACTCAGACAGATATTGGGAGATGTACAATGAGATGAACGATAACTTTGAAGACGTCGCCATCAGCACCTTCAAGAGTGGCCTCCCAATCGAGCATGGCTTAAGGAAGTCCCTAATGGGAAAACCTGTCACCAATTTGCGTCAACTCATAGACCGTATTGACAAGTATAAGAGGGTCGAGGAAGACCAGCAAATAGGTAAAGGAAAGGATAAGGTTATCCCTCAGGAAATGAGGGATTTCAGGTCGGACCAATACAATAATAACCGGCCACAGAGAGATTTTGGTGGTCAATTAGGACCTACCAACACTCAGATGGTCAATGCAGTGTTCTGAGAACCGGTGCACCAGGTTCTGGAGAAGGTTAAGAACGAACTGTTCTTCAAATGGCCAAACAAGATGGTTGGAAACCCCCTAAGACGAAACCAGAACCTTTATTGCCAGTACCATCAGGACCAAAGGCACACTACAAAGGATTGCAGGAATTTGTGGGACCATTTAGACCAACTGATCCGAGAAGGGAAGTTGAAACATCTGTTGCATCACACTAGTAGCCGAGAGGGCCAAACAAATTCAGAACCCAAGAGGGATAATTCTTCGAAACCGCCCTTGGAAATGATCAGTGTTATCTTCGTTGCCCTCGGTAGGACCAGTTCTCGCCCCTCCAGAGTAATGTCCGTAGCTTGGCTTCCCGCCGAGAGCAATGATCCAAAGCCCAAAAGAGCCAGAGTGGAAATTTGACGAGTTTTGGGCTTCTCAGACGAAGACAAGATCGGAACCATTCAACTCCACAACAATGCTCTAGTGATCACACTCAGGATAAGAGGGTACGATGTAAAGAGAGTGTTAATAGACTAGAGTAGCGCTGTCGAGGTCATGTACCCCGACCTGTATAAGGGGCTAAGATTGGAGCACGAGGACCTAACAACCTACAATTCCCCTTTGATTAGTTTCGAGGGGAAGACTGTTATTCCAAAGGGTCAGATCAGACTACCCATACAAATTGGATCGAAAGTGGTGGAGGTAAACTTCATCGTGGTGGATGCCTATTCCCCCTACACGACTATTGTGGCCAGACCCTGGCTCCATGCTCTGAAAATCGTTTCATCCACCCTGCACCAGAAAGTAAAATACCCCACAGGGGGTCGTGTCAAAGAAATTGTGGGAAATTAACCTGTGGCTCGACAAAGCCTTGTGGCCGCCATCTCACAGCAACACGAAACTAGCTCCTTGGCCACTACCGAAAGGGACTTATAGCAATCAAAAACTCCGGAGTCACCATCCCATGGACCAACCGAAGAGCCCAAATGCGAGGATTTGGAAAAATTTGTCATAGGTGATGATTCGGAGAAGTTCTTTCAGGTCGGGGCTTAGCTACCCCCTCAAGAGAAGGAGGAGCTGTTGGTATTCCTCAAAAGAAACATTGATGTGTTTGCATGGGACGCTTATGAAGCTCCGGGGGTGGACCTAGATTTTATCTGCCATCATTTGAACGTTAACTCATCCATCATTCCCAAGAAGCAACCACCTCAGCGCCCATCCAAAGAACATACAGACACTATCAGGGAAGAGGTGATGAAGCTCAAAAAGGCAAGGGCTATCAAGGAGGTCTTTTACTCCAAATGGTTGGCTAATACCGTAGTAGTGAAGAAGAAGAGCGGGAAGTGGCGAGTATGTGTGGACTTCACAGATTTGAATAAGGCCTACCCAAAAGATCCCTTCACTATGCCTCGGATAAACCAATTGGTAGATGCAACGGTAGGCCATCCTCGAATAAGCTTCTTAGACGCCTTTCAGGGGTATCATCAGATACCACTCGCATTGGACGATCAAGAAAAAATAGCATTTGTCACACCCACTGGAAACTACCACTATAAGGTAATACCATTCGGCTTAAAGAACGCAGGGTCAACCTATCAAAGGATGATGACAAAAATGTTTGAATCCCAGTTGGGCAAAAGCATTGAGGTCTACATAGACAACATGGTGGTGAAGAGTAAGGTAGTGTCCAAGCACATTACAGACCTCGGAAGCATCTTTGAAATCCTGAGGAAATATAGATTGCGCCTAAATGCTTCCAAGTGTTCATTTAGTGTCGGATCAGGCAAGTTCCTAGGATACATGGTGACTCACCGAGGTATTGAGGTCAACCCCAATCAAATCAAAGCCATTAACAGTTTACGACCACCCAGGAATCCCAAAGAGGTCCACAAGCTTACCGGAATGGCTGCCGCCCTAAATCGATTTATTTCTCAATCAGTGGATAGGTGCAAACCTTTCTTCCTCTTGATGAAAAGGTGGAAATGATTTGAGTGGACTGAAAAGTGTGCGTTGGCTTTCTAGCAACTTAAAGAATATCTATCGTGGCCATCTATCATGTCTAGTCCTGAGGTGGATGAGGTCCTGTTCGCATACATCGTCGTGGCCCCTTATGCTGTAAGTTTGGTATTGCTACGAGTTGACAATGGCGTACAACGGCTAGTTTACTATGTAAGAAAATCACTACATAAGGCCGAGGTTCGATATCTACCACTAGAGAAGGCCGTCTTGGCAGTGGTGCTTGGCACACGAAAGCTTCCCCATTACTTCCAAGCGCATACAATTGTCGTCCTGACTCAGCTCCCACTCAAAGCTATACTTCGAAGTGCTGATTACACAGGGAGGATTGCTAAATGGGGCACGATCATAGGGGCTTTTGATATCAAGTACATGCCTTGTACCTCTATCAAGGGCCAGGTCCTCGCGGACCTGGTGGCCGAGTTTGCCGAACCCCCATTAGAATAAGTGACAAAAGCATAACACATGGATGAAAAATCGGTTGGCATGATCTCCCAATAGGGCCCGCTATCCTGGAAAGTGTATGTCAATGGCGCAGCAAACCAAAAGGGGTCCGGGGTGGGAATAGTATTAATATCCCTCGAGAAGATCACTATTAAGAAATTGCTAAGACTGGGATTCTCAGTCACAAATAACGAGGCTGAATATGAGGCCTTGCTAATAGGAATGACCATGGTTCAGAAAATGGGTGGGAAAGCGATAGAGATGTTCTCGGACTCGAGATTAGTCATTGGCCAAGTAAAAGAAGAATTTGAGGCAAGGGACGAAAGAATGCAGAGGTACTTAAGTCAGGTGGGGCACCTACGGTCAGGATTCGAATATTTCAACTTGTTGCACGTCCCTAGAAGTGGAAACACCCATGCTGACTCCCTAGCCACGCTTGCTACCTCCTCGGCACAAGGTCTTCCTTGGGTCATCTTTGTGGAAGATTTGTACAAACCAGCAGGGGTGGAGAAAGAAATGATCCATGTTCACCAAGTCAAGGTGGGGCCTAGCTGGATGGACCCCATAATATCATTCTTGAAGGACGACATCCTGCTTAAGGAAACATCAGAAGCAGTAAAGGTGCGTAGGAAGGCTCCTCGGTTCTGATTGTCTGAAGATCAAAAGTTATACAAATGCTCGTTTTCCGGGCCCTACTTGCTGTGCATGCACCCTAAAGCAACAAAATTACTACTGGAAGAGTTACATGAGGGGATTTGTGGGAGCCACACCAGAGGTAGATCTTTGGCACACAGGGGGCCAAAGATGCAAAAGGAAGCACAGAAATACGTAAAGAAATATGATCAATGTCAAAGGTTCACACCAAACATGCATCAACCGAGAGGAGTCCTTAATCCTCTGCCCAACCCTTGGCTATTCGCGCAATGGGGCTTAGACATCATAGGCCCTTTCCCTAAAGCAACAGGTAACAAGAGATACCTGCTAGTCGGCACAGACTACTTCACCAAATGGGTTGAGGTCGAGCCCTTGGCAAACATTAAGGACGTAGACGCCAAGAAGTTTGTGTGGAAAAATATTGTCACCCGATTCGGAGTCCCTCATACCCTCATCTCGGACAATGGCCTTCAATTCGATAGCAAATCTTTCAGGGGATACTGTTGTGACTTGGGAATCAAGAACAAATACTCTACCCCAGCCTATCCCCAAGGGAATGGCCAAGCCGTGGCCATTAACAAGGTCATAGTGAGTGGACTCAAGAAGAGTTTGTACAACGCTAAGGGGAAATGGGTAGAAGAACTGCCACATGTCCTTTGAAGATACCGAACCACGCCTCGCAGATCCACCGGGGAGACTCCCTTTTCAATGACATATGGTGCCGAGGCGGTTATTCCTCTGGAGAACTGCTTCCCTACACTGAGGACTAGCTCTTTCAATATGAGCAATAATAGTGAATTACTAGAAAGGAGTTTAGACTTTGTTGAAGAAAGAAGGAAGAACGCAATGGTTCAATTGGCATACTACCAACACAAGCTCAAGCATGGTTACGATGCCAACGTGAAGCTAAGGCCATTAGCGTCGGGTGACTTGGTATTAAGAAAGGTCCTGGGTACTGCAAATAACCCAACATGGGGAAAGCTAGGGCCCAATTGGGAAGGACCATACCGCATCACCTCAATGGCTGGTATAGGAGCATATTTCTTAGAAAACTTTGATGAGCATGTAATACCACACCCTTAGAATGTAAACAACCTGAAAATGTACTATTATTAATGAAAGCTTTCTTTGTCAATACGTCCATTCATTGTATAAGTACACTGTTCTTCCTTTGGGGAAAACTAATACACTATTACATTTTTTATAAGTATTTAAATAGAACACTATTATATTAGGAGATGTGATCAACACAATTAGATTGCTCCAATAGTTGCCAACGTATTGTTGTTTATTTTTAAGTATAAGGAAGCAACAACACAACACTATTCATGATGTTGATAATCCTCAAAGCATATAAAATAAAAAGTGCAAGAGATTTCCGAGATTTAAAAAAAAAAAAAAAAAAAAAGACGTTTATATTAGATAAGATGAGTACATTACATTCAGACAAAAGTATCACCAAAAAAAGAAAAAAAATCCCTACGAACTACAGAAAGTTCCTAAGTTCGAAGCCTATGCCTTGGGAGCAGGAAGATCATGCTGGCCTAGCTGAGAGCAGGGAGCATCCTTGGCCTTATTGTTAGCTTCCTTAATCCCAGCATTTGCTTCTTTTGTCTTAGCTGCAGCATCCTTACCCTTGGCGGCATCTTTGACTTTGGAGGGGGACTTTTCCTCCTTACCCTTGCCCTGATCTTTGGGCCCCTTGGTCCCTTGTAATTGGTCACCAGCCAGGCTGGATCCCTGTGGAACCTCAGGAAAAAGGATTGCAGCTTGAGTAGTCAGAGGCTACTCTAAGGACTCAGGGGCAAGGGTAGAGGGAAATGGAAGGCCGCTCGGGATCAAGCGAATATCAAGGTGGTAAAAGGTCTTTCCCTGCTGCCTCCACTCTGAGTTTGCAGGAACTCCTGCAATGTTAAGGGCTTCAGCCCATGTGGCATCACAGTAGTCCTTGCATGCCTCAGCCAGCTCCTCAGTCAGCCTGGCTTGTGTCTCCTCTACCCCAAGGGTATAGGCTGCTTGCTTCTCGGCCTTCAGTGCCTCCTTTACTAGCCGAGCTGCCTCTCTGGCCTTCTACAGCTTCGCCTTTAGATCCAGCGCAAGTTGCTTAGAAGTGGCTAGCTCTATCTCTATTTGATAAAGCAACTTGTGTAGATCCTCGACCTGAGTCTCAACATTCTTTAAGCCAGCCAGGGCGCTATTCTGATCCCTCTCCGAGGTGGTCAGCTTGGTGGCCAGACCTTTATTCTCCTCCTTTGTGGCCCCCCAAAGCCTTCTCAGCATCAAGTCGGAGGTTAGCCTCATGCCTGGCATCGTTTCTAGCTTTGTTGACCCACTCCTCGACCATCTTTTGAAACATAATGGTTTTCAAGAAAATCAAAAAATAAAATATGTTTTTTCAGTTGATTCATCTTTCCAACCATTTTCTTTTAACACAGTCTTTTTCAGAATGAACAAAATTATTTTGGAAATATTTTCTTTTGTTTCTATTTTTTGCAAGCATAAATTCATCATACAAAGAAACCAAATCAACTTCAAAGCATTCATCCAAAATAGTCAAAACTCTTAATTGATTTTGGTAAACAGGAGGATTTTCAATAGGGGGAGAATTAAAGTCAGATGGAGTAACAGAAACAGAATCTTCTTCATCTTCATTAGCAGTGCTACTAAATGGAGAGGAAGTTTCAGGTTTAGTAGAATAGTAAACAGAGCTAATTTGAGATTTATCACTTGAAATACCTTTTAGCTTTAAATCAGAGGGTTTTTCCAAATTCTTTTTCAAAAAATCATTGTTCTCTTGATCTCTTTTTGAAATATTTTCAAATCCAGCAAAGGAATGTCTTCCTTCGTTGATCCTCAAAGGTGGACTGTTTTGAAAACTTATTTTAACAGTACTATCAAGATATTGTTGAATATGGGTGAGATCAAGTTCATCAAAAACAGGTTTAGCAAGAGGGGATTAAAAGGAATATTAATGACTTCCTTGCTGCTAAAAAATTCAGTTATTTGCAAATTGGTATGGTTCAAGTTGCTATTAAACCACTTACCCGAAAGGGTATTAATGCTTCTGTTCTCATGTGTTTAAGAGATGCTAGATTTAAGATTTTTAAAGATAGCATTCTTGGTATGATTACTGGTTCTATGTATGATGGTCCTGTTTATTTTAACTGTTATCCTGATCTTACTCTTGCTTTGAATGATCCTAATATTGTTAAAGCTTTGACATTGAATATTGCTTCATCTGGTTATCACATGGAAGAAGGGAGGCAAACCATATTGTTCACAGAAATTTCTCATTTCATATTTAGCTTTTCTTTTATTCTTTAATTGGTGTTTTAACAATTTTTCATCATTACACATATTGATACCAAGTTTTTTAATAGTACTGAAAATATCACCATAGGTTAAATTATCATAATCAATAGAATCATTTTTACCCATTAATTCTTGTTTTACCTTATGAGCAAAGATAGGAGGCAAACCGTCAATAAACTTTTCTTTTCAATAAGGCTTATGACAATCTTTCCGGAGCATCACTCTGCACAGTAATATTGTAATGAAAATAATGTACGTAACTTGAAAATAAATAACTTGAAAGTAAGAACAATTATAAGGCGATAGAACCAGCCAAGTATATATGAAAATAAATCAAAGTAAATGAAAGCAATTTAGAACCGTCTGTTATGGCGGTAATCCGTCCAAGGTGGCGGTAGCAATAAATAGAACAATGAACATAAAACTGAAAATATTTGTTATTGAAAGTAGGATAAACACTTACAGAAGTAGTGAATATAAGATCTCAACAGTACAAGTTAACAGTTACAAAGCTTGAGCTAGTCCTAGTTACAAGGTTTGTAGAGTTACAAAGTTTGTAGTGAACAGGGATGAACAAGGTAATAGTAGTGGAAGTAGGGTGAATTCTCTCTCTAAGAAGGCTAGTTCTAAAGGGAGAGAAATCTGAACTAAACTTGACTTAAAAACCTCCAAACTTAAGGGACAACCCCCCTTAAATAGGAAAAATTTCGGAATGAACAGTGTCATGAACAGTAAAAAGTGACCAGTGTCAGTGTACAGTAATCCGTAAACAGTAATCCGTGAACAGTAATCTGTGAACAGTAAAAGTGAATAGTGTTTTTTCCCCTTTTTGACTTAAAAACTTCTGAACTTTTTTGTCCTTTTCTTGGTTCAAACATTGTCGGGAGAAGCATGGCAATAGGAATATCATGCAAGCAATGTACGTAGATTCTCTTTTCGTTTAAAAAGACTTCAATATGACCTCTTTTGTTGGCTTTATTGAAACCTTTGTCAGACCCATCACCTCATATCATCTCTTCTCTTCATATATCATCATTTCATGGCTTGTGGCTTTGTAGACACATTTTGAATATTGTAATAATTTTGGCTGTTGTGCAGGCTAGACAAATAGGGGAATCAAAATCTTCCGCAGAATCCGGAGTATCAAAAATCAGTTCTGGATTTTCCGCAACATATTTGTGAAGGACAATAAAATATTTTGGCTTTTGTGCAAGCCAGACAAATAAAGTAGCATCAGTCTTGTAATAGCAGTAACCTCAGGAATAAACTCATCAATCAGTAGAGGGAGCATCGGATGGATAACCATCAAAAGGATCCAAAGGGCCTTGTGGGGAATCACATTCATCTTCCAAAGAATCAGACGAGTTGTTTGATTCAAGGATTCTAAATAATTCTTCTTGCACATTATCATCAATATTTAATATGTTGAACTTGTTTTTTAACTTACCAACTTTTTCTTTACAATCTTTACTAAAGTGTCCAGGTTTACCACAGTTAAAGCATTTACCTTTACCTGATCTTTGTTTAACATATTTTTTAGAAACATTTTTCTTCTTAGCATAGAAATCATTAGGTTTAACAAAGTTATTTTTGTATTTGTATTTTTTATATTTTTCATGGCTTTTATCATGTTTTTTACTTTTTTGCCTAGAAGGAGCAATAGGAGGCAAACCATATTGTTCACAGAAATTTCTCATTTCATATTTAGCTTTTCTTTTATTCTTTAATTGGTGTTTTAACAATTTCTCATCATTACACATATTGATACCAAGTTTTTTAATAGCACTAAAAATATCACCATAGGTTAAATTATCATAATCAATAGAATCATTTTTACCCATTAATTCTTGTTTTACCTTATGAGCAAAGATAGGAGGCAGACCGTCAATAAACTTTTCCTTCCAATAAGGCTTATGACAATCTTTCCAGAGCATCACTTTGGAAGTAAAAACATCTTGATACCATCTGTAATCAGACATAGTTGGACAACTCAAATTATTCAAATAATCAGAAACACGAGATGAAATATTGGATGGAGTACCAACAAAATGTTTGAGAATAGTATAGATCAAGGGATTAACACCATCAGGAATACCACGACCAATACTTTCATCAAAAATGGGCAAACCTTCATCATTCTTTTTAACAGCATGTCTAATAGACTCTCTGGATTCTTCAGTGATATATGAATCCCACCATCCATGAAGAGTTCCAGAAAAACCAGTAACAAGTAAATTAACAATTTCAGGTTGATCAAGATCATGGTTATTTTGATAAGCAATACCAACCATAGACATATGACTCATTTTATTAATGATTTCTTGTTAAGACAAACCATCAATATTCCATTCATAAAGCTTATCAGTAGAAACAGAAAACTGTGTTTGAAAAGATCTCTCTTCAAATTGCATACCTGGAGGAGTTGGTTTTGAATACCAGTTTTTAGTAAAAGACATGGGTTTGGAGTTTCCAAAAAATCTTTTAATTTCTGGTAAATCATCATCAAAGATTCTTTTTGCAGAGACAGAAGAAACAGTGTCAGAATCTGTATTTTCTTCAGAAACAATTTCTTTTTTGGAAATAGTTCGAGCAACCGAAGTACTCGTAGTGCTTCAAGCAGCTGAAGTACTTGTAGAAGTACCTTCAGTTTTAACTTTTAAATCAGAAAGCATTTTTTCAACAATTTCAAGAGTCTTGGACTGAGAAGTCTTAAACATAACTTTTTCTCTTTGATTGGGTAAATCAATCAAAGGTTTCTCAGTTTTAACAGAAGTAGGTTTTTCAACAATTTTTTCTTCAATATGGTCAAGTTGTTGACCAATAATATGCAAAGATTTATTAGTAAAATTGTTTTGTTCAATAAGACTAACAATGGGAGTTTGATCATTAGCAATTTTGAAAGGAGAGGTCTTCACTTCCTCTTTTGTCACTTCATCCTTCGTAGTAGCTATCAAGATTGGCTCAAGGGGAGAATGACTAGACCTAATAATGGTTTTATCTAATTTAACAAAATTTGATTTCTTTATCACATTTAAATGTTGGTTTGAAACCTCATCTTTCGAAACATAATGGTTTTCAAGAAAATCAAAAAACAAAATATGTGTTTTCCATTGATTCATCTTTTCCAACCATTTTCTCTTAACACGGTCTTTTTCAGACTGAGCAAAATTATTTTGGAAATATTTTCTTTTAGGTTTGTTTTTGAAAGCATAAACTCATTGTATAGAGAATCCCAATCAATTTAAAAATCATCGTTTAAAACAGTTAAAACTCTTAATTGATTTTGGTAAACATGAGGATTTTCAATAGAAGGAGAATCAAAATCTGATGGAGTAACAGATACAGAGCCTTCTTCATCATCAACAGCAACATTGCCATAAGGAGAGGAAGATTCTGCTTTAGTAGAATAGAAAGGAGTGCTAACTTATGAATTACTACTGGAAACTCCTTTTAACTTTAAATCAGAGGGTTTTTCTAGATTCTTTTTCAAAAAATCAGGGGATTTTTCCAAATTATTTTTCAAAAAATCATTGATCTCTTGATCCCTTTTTGAAATACTTTCAAATCCAGCAAAGGATTGTCTTCTTTTGTTGATCCTCAAAGGTGGATTGTTTTGAAAACTTATTTTAACAGTACCATCAAGATATTGTTGAATATGAGTGAGATCTAGTTCATCAAAAACAGGTTTAGCAGGAGGGGATTCTTGTTCCAACAACCAATCATTAGGAAGCTTAACATCTTACCATTGACTCATTTTTGGAACTTGAATTTTAGCATTAGGGGTTGAACATTGAATTAACATGGTTTTACCCGAAGGTTCTCTAGGAATCTTAGCACATGGGTTCATTTGAGTACCCATTAGTCTATAATAAATGCGATAAATCAAAGCAAAAGGCTTACTTCCTTCTTCCATGTGATAACCAGATGAAGCAATATTCAATGTCAAAGCTTTAACAATATTAGGATCATCCAAAGCAAGAGTAAGATCAGGATAACAGTTAAAATAAACAGGACCATCATACATAGAAGCAGTAATCATACCAAGAATGCTATCTTTAAAAATCTTAAATCTAGCATCTCTTAAATACATGAGAACAGAAGCATTAATACCCTTTCGGGTAAGTGGTTTAATAGCAACTTAAACCATACCAATATGCAAATAACTGAATTTTTTAGCAGCAAGGAAGTCATTAATATTCCTTTTAGTGAACAAACAGCATTTTTCATGAACTTTTGAAATAGAGAAAATTTGTTCAACAGTTCTAGCTTTGTAAGCAGAATGAAAAGTACTTTCAACAAAACTAGTTTTATAAATAGTTTTAGTTTCAACTTTAGGAATATTCCAATTACGAAAATCAGGGATCAACTCATTATCAACAATAGTGTGATCTTCTTCATTTACAATATCAGGAGGACAACTAGTCCTGGAGCTGATAGAGGAGTTGGATCTCCACAACCTATCCATACTATCCTAGGTTCAACACTCAGTTATCATGTTTTTCTCACAACCGTTGCATTTCGTAACACATACCCTAACCAACCTTATATATATATATATATATATATATATATATATAAGAATCTAACTTTATAATTTGTTGAAACTTTTATGGACGAACCACTTTTCGTCAACCAGTAAAACAATAGTGCAAATAAATCATCAATTAATGAAAAGAGGTGTGAGAATATATTTGTCCTTCCTGTTCCTGTTGCTCAACTTTCTTTCTTAACGAACAGCTTTTCTGGAGTGTCCGTACAGTGGGTGGGTCATGGACTCTTGGGTGGTTCACGAGCAGAGTATAAAGAATAAAGAGAAATGTTAAGATTATAACTTTTTTTTCACAACTTGGTCGCGTTATAAATTGTGAGTGATGGTTGGGGACTGCTATTTTTACCCAAACATTCACAGTTTATTATATGAGCAAATTGTAGTAAAAATTTTAGTCTTAATATTTTCTAAGTGTAAATGCGGTAAAAAAGCAATTATGGATGACTTAAGTGAAGGACCAATCGTGTGTGACCACGTCAGACGACCTTTAGAGAATGAGCTAAACTTGCGTTGACACGTCACTTTCTCATGGTCAATCTCTCATTTGGAAAAAAGAGGGTATTGGATAATCAACATGACTACTCTACCTTAAACATATTGTCAAGGTTAAGTCTTTCAATATTGAGGAGTGTTAAATACGAGTAATGCAATAGAGATAATAAAAAATCTACAACAATACCAGGAACATTGTAAAATTAGCATGTCAACTCACATATGAGATTATCACAATTTTTAGTTTAATTTTTATTTCTCGAAAAAAAAAAGTTTAATTTTTATTTAGTAATACAGCATAATAATTTTAAAATATTATAAAATTATTGTCACTTTTTGTTGTGTCCATTATTAATCTTTTTCAAAAGATTATGTAAATATATTGAAGGCATATAATAATACATACTTTTTTTTTTTAATCTGATGATCATACATACTATGATACTAAAAATATAAAATACAAACAAATTATTTGGACTGAAACAAATTGGCCAGTTAAAACATGACTGCCAAAACCCAAAAAAAAATAAAACATAAAAAATCCGTCAGAGAAACTGAAATATTTGAAAAAATAAAAATAAAACAAATAAATAGACAAACAAATGAGAAAACATTCACTAGGAAGGGACTATATAATCAAATGGCATTTTGGCAGCTTTTGCAGGAATAGAGAGAGCAATTCCAAATATACAGAAAATAAAAAACTGTAGGCCTTTTAATTCCAATGGAATCGTAATTGAGGGTTTAAACTTAAATAGCCAATTGAGCTTGACAGGGAAAGGAAGAGTAAAGTAACATACAGAATTTAAGGATGGCTAAATTAATGGTGAATTGGTTTGGAGAAATACTATATACATAATATTTTCACAACAATCTTAAATTGTAAGTTATTATTAGCTACTAATATATAACACATGCAAATGTATGAATACATTTAAAATTAAACATAATTTTTATTATAAAATATAAATAATTAGTGAAATTATTGAAAAATAGCATGTAATACATGCATACGTATAGATACATTTAAAATTAAACACAATTTTTATATAAAAATATAAATAATTAGTCAAATTATTTTTTTTTAAATGTAAATGTAATTTGTCACATATTAAAATTCTTACCTAAATTTAATACTACTTATGATCATCTTTTTCTTATTTTTTATTAGATAGAACATGTGGTGATTTTTATTGAGTATATGTGATTGGTTTTTTTTTTTTTTTTTTTTTTTTTTTTTTTTTTTTTTTATAATTCATTAATATTAGATTCTTAGCATTTTGCACTCATTAACTCACTTGACACAAAGATTAAACAACTTAAGTGGACATTTATTTAACTAAAACTTATGTGGAAAAATATATCATCAAAACTATCTCATATATATATATATATATATATAGAGAGAGAGAGAGAGAGAGAGAGAGAGAGAGAGAGAGAGAGAGAGACTTAAAACTATAAATTAACTATATAATGCTACATATATATTGAACCAGGCAATGACAGAATGTAGTGTGAAAGTTTTATTATATTAAAATATAAATATTAAATTTATTTTTAACTTCTTGAAATTTTTTACAATAGAATTTAGTTGGAGTATAATTTTAAATTTCTTGAAACTTAAATAATATAGTTTTACTTAAATTAAAATATCCAAATAATTAATAAGATATATATAGAATTTCAGTTGGAGTGGAATTTTAAATTTCTTAAAACTTAGGTATTAGAGTTTTAGTTAAATCTAATTTTGCGTCACGTGTTCCATCTAATCTAATTTTTAAAATTTTTGTACTAAGTTAGTTAATTCAATGTAAAAATTGGAATTCAATTAGAGTTTAATTTTAAGCCAAGTGTCTCATCTAATGTAAGTTTTTTAATTTTTGTGCCCAATGAGTTAATTCAATGTAGAAAACGAGAAATTCAATATAAATAAATCATAAAAAACCTAATCATATATTTATATACCATGACTATATACGGTCTATTACTAACTAGGTAATATAAAACCAATGCTTAGAGAAAATTTAACCATATTCAAAATTGAATTTTGCTTTTGTTAGCTTTCCATACAAATTAAATTGTTTAGATTTTTTCTATTATTTTTCTTAGAACTAATGAGCATATTTTTTATACTATTTCTATTTAGATATTTTGTATGCCAAGATCTTGAACGTAACAAATTATAATTAAGTTGAACGATCTCATGCACCTATCCTTATTCAATTTAGGAGATACTATTGGACCAATTTATTCTTTCATTTTATGTTGTATTTATTAAAATTTCACGTACAGTAATTGTGAATTGATATTGTATATGTAGTATCCATTTTTGTCGATGCACCTATGCTAGACTCATTAGGACACGTAGTGCGGCCTAGATGCACGTCACTTGATGAATTTGTTTTTTCCTGATGTGGTCCAACAAGTTCTGGATTCAAGTCTTGGGCAATCCATTCGAATATCTAAATTATATGTATGTAAATTTGAATTCTATTTTTTTTTTAAATGAAATGAGTTAAAATAATAAAGTTCTTAAAATTAGTACCTAGATATACTTTTAATCTTTTCAAAAAAAATTAGGATGCCACTGCCCCCAAGTCCATGAAAGGATTAGTCCATGCTTGATGCCACTACAGACAAGAAGGGATGAAACAAGAGATGAGGTTCTGAGCGATGAACAAGTGGACAATGAGGTAGAAATTGACAAACCATCAATATACAACTAGTTCAATCAAGTTCATTCTCTTTGCTTTTAAAGTTGACGAGGATATTTTATAAACACATTGCATACAAGGAAGTCGACAGCTCCATTGGGCCCGTCAACTTCACCTACATGTGAAGACATGCGAAAGAGACGCCTTAGACCAACGACCTCACCTCGATACCCAACTGCATATACATGAAGACGATGGGAATCCTCAAGTGGAGTAATAGGTCGATGGGAAGTAAGAGGTCGACAGGAACAAAGAGCATGACGGGTCCAGCATGGCTTTGCTTGACCTCCACAAACATCCATGAAAGGAAATATCTTGTACCCCACGATTAACCCTAATCAAGGGAATCCCAATAAGGAAAAAAATCCCATAAGATACTTGTATTTAAAAGGGTCTTCCCTTGTACCCCACGATTAACCCTAATCAAGGGAATCCCAATAAGGAAAAAATCCCATAAGATACTTGTATTTAAAAGGGTCTTCCCTACAAGGAAAGACCCTCTTCGTCAAGAAACAAAGGTCAGCTCCGTGCTACTATAAAACCCCAAAACCCTCACAAACCAAGGTCCACTAAAGTGTAGGCGTGACAAAATTGACGCATAATTCACCCTAACTCTGGCACTCTAGAGTTATGAAAGTTCTCTAACTTGACCTTCGGAGGGTATTTGGCCAGTACCACACCGGTACTCTCTGTAGGGTCATCTTCTTCTTTTTGTTACGCAGGTGTTGTTTCTAATACATAAGGACTGTGTGGCTTGCTAACGATTTTTGGCATCATCAGTTGGTGCCGTTTGTGGGAAAAATGTCGTAGCAACAACTTCATTATAGTGGAAGCTGTGATACCACTTCCCGGACAAAGAGTTGTATGGTCCTCACATGCTCGATGGCTACCACCAATAACCAAGACGAACCACACATTATTGCCTGTGAAAGATAGGTACAAACCCTCGCCACAGTCATGGAACACCTCACCAAGCAAAACCACGACCTAGAGGATCAACTGCGCCAAAATAACGTAGGACCTAACAATAATGGGGATGAGCAAGAGGGCACCAGCGTTGAAAGAAGGGACCAAGAAGGACCCGAGGGAAGCAACGCTCTAAGCAGGCAAGAACGACAAGACACCAGTCGCCCATCCGTCGTGGAAACGGCACCGCCGTACATGGTCACGGAGATGCAAATGATGAAGGAGCGATTGGACTTCATAATGAACGCTCTTAGAGGATGGGAGTCAAATGACCTAGATAGGTTGGTACACCGGACAAACTCTCATTTTATTGCGCCCGTCACTTCGTTCCCCCTTTGCCGAAGTTCCGTATGCCATAGGTAGAAGCCTACGACGGGTCAAAGGATCCCTTAGATCACCTGGAGTCATTCAAAACCCTAATGCACTTACAGGGCATGGCGGATGAGATCATATGTCGAGCCTTCCCCACTACGCTGAAGGGTCTAATAAAGGTATGGTTCAGTAGATTAACACCTAACTCTATTAGTACCTTCAAGGAGATAAGCACGCAATTTGCCTTGCACTTTATCAGGCGGCACAGATATAAGAAGTCCACTGCATGTCTAATGAGCATAAAGCAATGGGAGGACGAGACGCTAAGGTCTTACATAACCTGTTTCAACAAGGAAGCTCTTTCAATAGATGAGGCTGATGACAAGATATTGGTTGCTGCGTTCACCAATGGATTGTAGAAGGGGAAGTTTTTGTTCTCCTTATATAAAAACAACCCAAAGACCATGTCAGACGTGCTTTATTGAGCTACTAAGTACATGAATGCCGAGGACGCATTACTAGCTCAAGAAGAGAAACCCAAGAAAAGGAAAAGGCAAGAAGATGCACGACAAGATAGGGGATGAAAGACAATCAAGACCGGAGATCAATGGGAGGATAGGTGCTCCAAACCCCCTGTTGGAAGATTTGCGAACTTCATCCTGTTGATGGCCTCTATCGATTAGGTCCTGATGCAAATCAAGGATGAAGCAGCCTTGATGTGGCCTAGCAAGTTGAAGGGAGATCCCACTAGGAGGTCCAGAGATAAGTATTGTCACTTTCATCGGGATCATGGTCACGACACAGCTAAGTGCTACGACCTAAAGCAGCAGATTGAGGCCCTTATTAGACAAGGGAAACTACAACAATTCGTTAGTAAAGAGAAAGCGGATCCACCACAGAAGCAGGCTATCAGGAGGGATAACGAGTGTCCCAGGCCCCCATAGGGGACATAAGAATGATTGTAGCGGGCACCATAGTGTCTGGTTCATCCAAGAAGGCCCGCAAGACTTACTTGAGGATGGTTCAGAACGTCCAGCTGACGGGCTTCGTCCCAAAAATGGCATGGGTCAATAACCATATAATTGAATTCTTGGAAGAAGATGCTCGAGGCCTTCACTACCCACACAACGACCCACTTGTCGTTAGCATACGAGTAAGGGACCACAACACTCACCGGGTCCTAGTTGACAATGGAAGCTCCGCTGACATCCTCTACTACCCAGCATTCTAACAAATGAGGATTGACAGAGATCGATTCATACCGACCAATGCACCGCTTGTTGGGTTCGAAGGAACAAAAGTGTACCCCCTCGGTGTGGTCACATTACCCATGACAGTCAGCGACTACCCTTAACAAATTACTAAGGATGTTACATTCTTGGTTGTCAACTACTCATCTGCCAACAATGCCATCTTGAGTCATCCTACTCTTAACTCATAGAAGGTTGTGACTTTGACCTACCATCTGATGATCAAATTCCCCACTGAGTACAGAGTAGGAGAGGTAAGTGGGGACCAAGTGGCAATACGCGAGTGCTACATTGTGATGCTAGAAATGGACGACCATTTATAGACCATGAGCATAAAAGAACAGAGGACGGTTGTAGAGCCTATTAAAGAATTGGAAGAGATACTCCTTGATAACTCAACGTCTGAGTGGACGACCAGGATCTGTACTCTCGCTAGTCCGCCAATCTGTTAGGCGCTCATAACATTTCTAAAAGAAAACTAGGATGTCTTTGCCTAGAGCCATGAAGACATGCCCGAGATCGACCCTTCAGTCATGGTGCACAAATTGAATGTATCGCCTACTTTTCCACCCATCCAATAGAAGAAGTGAGTGTTTGTCCAAGAACAAGACTGAGCTATAGCGGAAGAGGTCCGCAAGCTGCAAGATGCAGACTTCATTAGAGAAGTATACTACCCAGACTAGCTAACAAACATAGTGATGGTCAAAAAAGGTAACAGGAAATGGAGGATGTATGTAGATTTTACAAATCTAAACAAGGCATGCCCCAAGGATAACTACCCCCTCTCGCAGGTTGACATCCTAGTAGACTCTACAGCCAAACACCAGTTATTAAGCTTTATGGATGCTTTTTCTGGCTATAACCTGATCAAGAGAAGACTTCGTTCGTCACCAGCCAATACCTCTTCTACTATAAAGTGATGTCGTTCAGCCTCAAGAACGCGAGCACAACATATCAAAGGCTCATGAACAAGATGTTTGCACATCAAATTGGAAGAAATGTCCAAGTCTACGTTGATAACATGCCGGTAAAAAGCGGAAGGGAGGACGACTATTTGGACGATCTCAAGGAGACTTTCGACACCTTCCACTCTTATAACATGAAGCTCAATCCAAGTAAGTGTGCATTCGGGGTGACGGCTAAAAAATTCCTAGGGTTCATGGTGTCTTAGAGAGGTATCGAAGTCAACCTATACAAAATTCGGGCCATAATGGAGATGGCACCACCAAGGAATGTAAAAGAAGTACAAAGTCTCAATGATAAGGTAGCCGTACTGAATAGGTTCGTATCAAGGGCAACGAACAAATGCCTACCTTTCTTCTGCACACTGAAAAAGTCTTTTAAGTGGATGGCCAAGTGTCAACAAGCATTTGAAGATCTGAAGGCCTACCTCTCTTCCCCACCATTGCTAAGCCCCTCCAAACCAAGGGAAGAACTATTCCTCTACTCGGCTCTATCTTCGATTGCCGTCAGCATGGCCTTAGTCAGGAAAGAAGACAAGGTGCAAAATCTCGTATATTACACTAGCCAAGCACTCCAAGGTGTGGAGGAAAGATATCCACTGATGGAGAAACTCGCCTTTGCTTTAGTTACCACAACCCGTAAGTTGAAGCCATACTTCCAGGCCCACATTGTGGTCGTCCTGACTGACAAGCCTTTATGGCAAGCAATGAGTAATCCCGAAGCCGTCGAACGAATGGCGCTATGGGTGATAGAATTGAATGAGTTTGACGTATAATACTACCCACGTACTGCCATAAAAGGGACAAGTGGTCGCCGACTTCATTGTAGAGTTCACCAATATTGAAGGCCAGGGAGCAGAAGAACATCCTTAGTGGAGCGTCCACACAAATGGGTCGTCTAACAGGCAGGCTGGTGGAGCTAGTGTAGTGCTCTATTCCCCAGAAGGGGGCGAGATCGAGTGCATGATTCATCTCAACTTCCCTACAACAAACAATGAAGTAGAGTACGAAGTTTTAGTAGCAAGACTGGATCTCACTAATGCCACGGGGGCTATAAATGTGATTGTTTATTGTGACTCCCAAGTTGTCACCAGTCAGGTGAACGGTGAGGAGACGAGTAGGCGAGCTGTAGGCCAAATTCGTCTAGCTTCCCAGGGAAGAGAACGAGAAAGCCAATCGCCTTGCCAAAGCCGCCTCTCCGAAACACATGCTTATCCCTAGTAAGGTACTTTCTTTTGTCCAGCTCTCACCTTTAATAAATGACGTTGGCGTGCAGGAAATAGACTCAAGAAGCAACTGGACTCCACCAATAGTTTCTTACTTGAAAAACGACACACTACCCAACGGTAAGGAGGCCGTAAGGAAGCTAAAGGTCCAAGCAGCACAGTTCATTCTAATAAAGGACATCTCGTACAAGAGAAGCTTCTCCCACCCATACCTAAGGTGCTTAGGCCCCGAAGAAGCAGACTATGTCATGAGAAAAGTCCATGAAAGAATCTGCTGAAACCACTCAGGGTTGCGGTCTTTGGTGCACAAACTAATTCGAGTTGGATACTACTGGCTTACTATGCAAAAGAATTCCCAGGCTTATGTTAAAGCCTATGACAAATGTCAAAGGTTCAGCAACATCATTAGATAGTCGACAACAGAGCTAACCCCAATGACGACCCCATGGCCTTTCGCTCAATGGGGATTGGACATCATGGGCCCATTCCCAATAGCAATGAGATAGCTGAATTTCCTAATACTTGACATAGACTACTTCACCAAATGGGTGGAAGTCGAAGCTTTGGCCACCATCATAGAAAAAAAAGTACAAAGCTTTATCGAGAGAAACATCATTTGTAGGTACAGGATACCCAAGGTCTTGGTCTTCGATAACAGAAGGCAATTCGACAACAACTCCTTCAGGGACTTTTGCTCACAATTAGGAATTAAGAACCACTACTCCTCCCCCGCCCACCCTTAGGCCAATGAACAAGTTGTGGTCACGAACCGATCCTTGCTCAAGATTATCAAGACTCAGCTCAAGGGGGCAAAGGGTATATGGCCAGAAGAGTTGTCGAGAGTACCATGGGCATACAGGACAACAGCCAAACACCTACAAGAGAGACGCCGTTTCGATTGGCATACAAAGGTGAAGCAGTTATCCCGGCTGAGGTCAGACTCATGAGCTATAGAGTGGACAACCATGATGAAAGTAGAAATGACGAAGCCATGCGTCTACAGCTTGCCCTAGTAGACGAAGTCAGGGCGATAGCTAAACAAAGGCTAGCACAATACCAGGATCTCATGGCCAACCACTACAACTCCAGAGTCAAACACAAGGACTTCCAAGTTGGGGATCTCGTCTTGAGGAAGGTAACGAGTGCCACAAGAGACCCCTCCCAGGGAAAGCTCGGGCCTAATTGGGAAGGACCCTACAGGGTCAAGTCATGGCAGAGGAAGGGCACCTACCGCTTGGAGACATTAGACAAGCAAAAGTTACACCACCCATGGAACGCCGAGCACCTCAGGAAATACTATCAACTGATGACAGCTTAAAGGACGCCACTCCTCATTTCCAGTTTATTTCTTTTAGTTAATTTTTATCTATAGTACTTTCTAAGCCTAAAGGGCTGGTTTTTATTCTTTTTAAAAACAATTTTTTACTTATGCATGTATTTATCACAATAAGATGAGTTATTTAGATATGACATGTGTATGTATGCGTTTCTACAAAACTATGTTCAAAAGTGGACGGATCATCCAAAGGGATGCTTAGAAATTATCAAGTCTACAAGTGGACGAATTCGCCAAGTCCATAAGTGGACGAATTCATTGATATCTCCACAAGTGGATGAATCATCTCAAGGGATACTTAGAAATTATCAAGTCCACAAGTGGACAAATTCACCAAGTCCACAAGTGGACGAGTTCATTAATATGTCCACAAGTGGACGGATCATCCCAAGGGATGCTTAAAAATCTTCGAGTCCACGGGTGGACAAGTTCACTATGTCCACAAATAGACAAATTCGTTACCACAAATGGAAAAGTTCATTACTACAAGAGGATGACATCATTACTAAATCCACAAGTGGATGAGGTAATTGTTAAGTCCACAAATTGGACAAGTTCATTACAAAATCCTTAAGTGGGCAAACTCATTTCTAAGTCCACGAGTGGACAAGTCCATCACTACCAATAGACAATTTCACCTAGTCCACAAGTGGACGGGGTGCTTAGAAATTGTCGACTCCACAAGTGGACGAGTTCACTGCCACATCCATAAGTGGATGAGCTTACTACTACGCCCATGAGTGGACTAGTACGCTGAGTCCACTATTGGATGAGCTTATCACTGAGTCCATAAGTGGACGAAGATATCAAAGTTACAGATGGATGAGTTTATTACTTAGTCCATGAATAGTCCTTAAGTGGACGAGTTTACTACTATTAAGTAGCTGACGTACCCAAAAATGCTAAGTCCCTAAAGGACTGTTACACCCAAGTGGACAAATGTATTCTAACATGTATGCTAGCTCCAAGGTAGACGGAATAAGAAATCAACACATAACAAGAGCATACTAAAAGCAATGGACGTAAAATGTTAAACAAACACCATAAATAAAAGGCAATATTTACAACAAAAGCCCAAAAACAAAAGGGCACCCAAATATTGTTTGAAAATAAGAAGGGATACATGAAAATGTTAAACAAATAAAAACTAGACTGAAGGATTCTAGACATCCTAAACAAGAGGGTTCTCGACATCTTTGGTAGGAGGATTTTGGGCGTCCTAGGTAGAAGGATTCTTGGCATCGTTAAAAGGAGGATCTTCAGCAGACGGGACCAAGGGAGCGACAGGTCCTTCAAGAGCAATTTAAGCAAGAACCACGCCATCATCTTTCGGATCCTACTTTGAATAAGTAGAGTCTTTGGTCTCCTCACTGACAGTGTCACCACTTGTAGGGGTCGTTGGCATTGGATCATCCATGGAAACCTTGGACAAGTCAAGATCTGGATAGACGGACCCAACCTGCTTCAAGCAGTCATCAAAATCGTCGCCATAGTAGACAGCACATGCATCAATAAAAGATTGCGCGGCCTTAAAATCCACCACGGTGTCAGCTTTGGTCTTCTCCATCTACCCTCGAAGAGTCATCAACTCTAACTCCAGGCTATCCTTATCCTTCTATGCCTTCTCTCGGTGGTAGGATTCTTGTTGCAATTTTTCAGTAATAGTCGTCAGTTCCTTGTTGATGGTACGAATGACCTCTTTTTACTAATCCATCTCCTTGCTCTAAATATCATAATGCTTGCAAAGCCGTCGAATCACCCTTTCGCTAGCAATGCATCTATCTTGAAGCACTTTCATGCGTACCAACGCCTGATGACAAAACAAACTGTCAGTAAAAGAAAAAAAATGGGACGAAGTCTGAGGAAAGGAGCATACCCTAGCAAGGTCAAAGAGACTCGACGCCCCAAGCTCCTCCATCAGCTGCTCGGCACAAAAGTCCATGTTCGTCTCCTTAATAATTGATCAACCGCCTCGACGGCATGATCTTGATGCGTCAACAAGCAATGGACGGCTCCCTGAGTGATGGGACCCTTCGCCATCATTATCCCTTTGTCGATTCCATGATTGGGTTTAGGGGACAACAGCTGCTTTGGCTGTTTACCGTCAACAGGGGTTCTTACCCTTTCTTAAGTGGGCGGTCGTCCTTCCTTTCACTTTTCTACTTGGACGTCACCTTCTCGACGACTTTGGGAGCCGATGTCGAGCCTTCTTCTTCTGTTTGCGTGCTGCAGCTGACGCCCTTACCAAGGCTCTTTGCCTCGCTACCTCCATTTCTTCGAAGGGTAAGAAACGGACGTTAGAAAAGCATACGAAGAGAAGACAATGAGGAGAAAGAAGTAAAGGAGTAAGGACTTACACTGACAGGAGTGTGTGTTTAGTCTACGAGCTATAGGTGTCGACACAGGACCACCACAGTAGGTGTGCAACTTGTTAAGGGTGAACAGGTCCTTGCACTTTCATTTGTCAAAAGGGATCTCAAGCATCCAACGAATGAAAGCCTCCTGCTCGTCGGTTATACGCGGGCGAATGCTAGCTGAAAAAAGCAGACGATGTTAAACACTTAAACAAATAAATAAAGAAAAAATAAAACATAGATGGTGCTAACCTGAATCCTTGACAATGCCCCAAGTATTGTCAAAACCATGAGGCTTCGTCACCCACTCTTCTCGACGACATACCCAATCCATCCCTTGGACAAAAAAATATCTACCCTTCCAATTTCGATTGGTGTCAGGCATGTTCAAGACCAGCCTAAGCATCTTCTTCCTCACTACAAAATGAGATATCCCCTTAGACGAGAAGATATGTTAGGGTCTGTTGCACCAAAAGAACTCAACCAAAGTAAGCTGATGGTTCCTTTCACTCAGACAACCCTAAAGGATTTCAGCCCCTATAAATATCCTCCAAGCATTGGGGGCTATTTGGCTAACGGATAGACCTAGGAAAGTGGTCAACTAATGGTGTAATGCTGTCAATGGCAATCTCAATCCTGCCGTGAACATGGTGTCATACATGCTGACATCCGCAATCTTCCTAAAGTAGCACTTTTCAAACTTTTCAGATAGACAAATTGGAATGTTTTCAGGGATTTGGTAACGATCCTATAAATTCTTAAAAATATTAGTCATCATCGTCGGCTTGAAGTCTTTGACGGTCTATATCGCAGGAAGAATGAAGGGACAGGTATAACCATCTCCTACGCTTCTAGAACCTCCTCCCTCAGGAGCTCTCTCATCGCCCTCACTCTCATCACCTTCTCCCTCATACTCCTCTTCGTTTTCTCCTTCCTCTCCGTCCCCTTCTCCCTCATCATACTCATCCTCATCCTCTACTCCCTCTCTTTCCTCTACTTCCTCTCCGTCATAACTTCCCTCTCGTCATCAAGAGAATGGGCAGACGGTTCCCTTTTTGACGACCAGGAAAAGCCCTCCTCAAGCCCATGGCCTAACGGGTAGACTTCATCGTAGCCCGCTTCCTCACGGACTAACGACAATTGTTCACTTATCGCTTTCCTATCACCTAACATCTATTCACCTACAAGCGACAAAGTAATCAAAGAACCTATTTGACGGGTCTCTCTACATGACGACTAACTAAAAAAAAAAAAGAGGACTTACAAGATTGATTGATGACTCGATAGGGATGACGAGATCCATAGGCTGACGACAATGAAGATGATGGAACGACAGCTCTCTCTCTTAAGAATCGCAAGAATGAAATAAGGAAAAATGAGAAGAGTGATGGGCTATTTATAAGACGAAAGAGCACGGGAAACAAAGCAACGTCTTTGTTCAG
This sequence comes from Quercus lobata, assembly GCF_001633185.2. Classification (NCBI taxonomy): domain Eukaryota; kingdom Viridiplantae; phylum Streptophyta; class Magnoliopsida; order Fagales; family Fagaceae; genus Quercus; species Quercus lobata. Next base: position 36,496,505 of record NC_044906.1, on the reverse strand, counting down.
AAACGAGGCCAGCTAGCCTCTACCACGTGTCCTAGCATTTAATAAAAGTTGTTCAAAGAGTCATTAATGGTGACTTTATTTTCAACAGATAAATAATAAATGAAAGAAAAGCTACACTCCATGACCCGTCAGCTAAAGCCAACAGAGCCATGGAGTAGGGGGCAACTAACGAGGATATTTTATAAACACATTGCATACAAGGAAGCCGACGATTCCATTGGGCCCATCAGCTTCACCTACATGTGAAGACATGCGAAAGAGATGCCTTAGACCAACGACCTCACCTCGATATGCGATGGCATATACATGAAGATGATGAGAATCCTCAACCAGATTAATAAGTTGATGGGAAGGGAGAGGCTAACGGGAACAAAGAGCATGACAGGTCCAGCATGGCTTTGCTTGACCTCCACGAACATCCATGAAAAGAAATATCTTTTATCCCACGATTAACCCTAATCAAGGGAATCCCAATAAGAAAAAAATCTCACGAGATACATGTATTTAAGAGGATCTTCCCTAAAAAGAAAGACCCTCTCCGCCAAGAAACAAAGGTCAACTCTGCGCTACTATAAAAACCCCCAAAGCCCTCATAAACCAAGGTACACATAATTCACCCTAACTCTAGCACTCTAAAGTTGTGAAAGTTCTCTAACTTGACTTTCGGAGGGTATTTGGCCGGTACCACACCGGTACTCTCTGTAGGGTCTTCTTCTTCTTTTTGTGTTGTGTAGGTGTTGTTTCAAATACATAAGGACTGTGAGGCTTACTAACAATTTTCGGCATCATCAAAAGTATATAAGAATTCTCATTCTTTCAAAATATATAGGCATTCTCCTTCAACCTCCAAAAAAAGTGCTATGTGTGCTTAAGGCACAAACGCCTCGTTCAACCTCTAAAAAGGTTTATCCATGCCTTTAATACTAATCACTTGGCCAGCCTCCAAAAAGTGTTATCCATGCCTTAATCAAAAACCACTTGATTGATTGCCACCCTAAAAGCAATAAAAATTGTAAGAAACTAATACTATAATCATACAAATGTTCCATATATCCATATGAATGCTAAAGGGAATTACGGACTTTAATAAAATTTGTACGTCAAACACATGTGGATATATATGGAAATGATTGAATCACTTGATTCCATTAAAAAGGCAATTGATGGAACAGAGAGAGTTGCATTGAGGCAGTACTCGATGAATTAAGCTGCTTGAAATCACAACGATTAAAGAAGTTCATTCCATGGTAGAAAGAATTATTGGAATAAATAAAGTTGTATAGAACCAGCACATGTTTAATAAGCAGCTTGGAAGCATGGCGATTCAAGAACTTCAATCCATTGTAAAGGCAATTCAAGAAATGACTCCAGCGAAAAAGCAAGTAATCTGCCCCACTATCATATGTCTATATATACACATGTATGTATCTTAGTTCTTAGTTGTAGTCAAATTGCTGTGTCTTTAGAAATTATCAATTTGCTCTGCTTTGTTTGAACCTTGGACCACTTTTTAATTTTCCTGGCTTGTCTTGATGCAGGAATCGGGGTGGGAGATAAATGTCAAAACAACATTTTCTGGTTAGTTCTGTAGGAAGTATTTGTAGAAATTAAGGGTGTATTTCATTCTAATCGGATGATTTTAATTGTTCTTATTTGAATCAAGAGCTATACAGATCCAATTAAGCATTTGTCTAGTATTTTAATGGAAAAATAGAAGTGCTATGTTGGTCCATTTTGTAATTGCTTATTTCATCATTCTGAACCAAGAACTGGGAAGCACGAGTGCACCATTTTGGTCGATTCACCTACATTAGACTCATCAGGATGCACTGTGTGGACTAGACGCGGCTGCAGGCGCGTCCCCTGACAAATTTTTTTTTTTCCCAACGCGGTCTGACTAGTTCTGGGTTCGAGTCCCAGGTAATCCATTAGAACATCTAAATTATAGATATGTAAATCCGATTTTTTTTAATTGGCTTAATGAAAGATGGCTTGTACAAGGTTGTAATATGGAGGAAGTTGATTCAGATTTGAGATAACATCTTTTTTTTTTTTTGGTAAACGATTTGAAATAACAGTTACACCCCACATGAATAAGCACATGAGCTGCCCTAAATCTATTGGAAACAAGACAAACAACTAGACCGGATCTTAACTGGAGTTATCGTAGAAAAAAATTAGAAAAATTTTAAAATCTTGGCCTTGGAGTATTTTAATTTTATTCCTAATTTTATTTACAGGTTTAGGCAAGAATGGTTGCCATATGAGCTGAAGGTCTCATGTAAAGATGCAAGAAGTTAAATCTAAGTAGGCAAGCATGGATATAAAGATGAACATGAATCTAAGCATGGAACATCCAAACATAGCATCACAAGATAAGGGATCTAAGAAAAGGAACACACAAATGCATGTAAAATGGCCAAACAAGCATAAACACGCAAATAAGACTCTAATCCAAAGTCTTTATTGAAATTGGGTGTTTGGATGTGAACCTTGTCAAAAAAAAAAAAAAAAAAAAAAAAAAAAACACCCTACCCAAGACACAAAAGATAAGATCAAGGCATAAACAATTTATTAAGGCTAAAAAGCAGTCAAGCATAGCATGTAATTAAACATCGAACAAGTTGCAATAAAATTATCTTAAATAAAGGCAAGCAAAAAGTGGATTTGAAGATGATTAAAAAACCTTGGAAGCTATTTGAATGCTTTCAAATAACTTTCCAAGGGTTAAGGGGCCTCTCCATAATTTTTCAAAAGTTGGAGGGCTTTATAGCAATTTTAGAACCAACTCGTCGGATTTGATGAGATTTCGCCAGATTTGGTCAAAATCTCACCGGATCTAAGGGAAATATCGCCGGAATTTGGGTTTTTTCACTGGATTCTGGAAATTTTGGCCGAGATCTGAAAATCTTTCAGTCAGTTTGGGTTTTTCAAGTTTTAGGGGAGGAAAATCGAAACCAACCCGCCAGAATCGATTTCTGGTGGTGAAGACCCGCCACCGACCCGCCGAAGCAGTCGGGTTGGTCGGATCCGGTTGGTTCTATGGGTGGATCAGGTTACTAGATCAATTTGGATAGCCTTAATGGCATAGCATGTAAATATGAGAAAATGATGTGCCACAAAGCAAATATGAGAAAGTACGGATTAAAATGCAATATAGAAAATATGATGGCCTTTTATTAATTAAAGGAAAACATGTGTGGACCATTTTTAATTAAAAGTGGGGTGAAAGTTAATAAAGAAGTGAGATGGATTTTATTTCAAAAGGGTGGGTTGAACCTAATTACCTTAAAAAGGGATGGGCTAGCCTAAATATTAAAGAAAGGCTCGAGGGGCTAGGCCTAAAAGGTAGGTTTTGGACCTGGGCTAAGCTCTAGGAGTTGATGGGCTCGGGCTTAAGGCTGTTGAACTAATTCCCAAAGGGTTTGGGCTCTGAATAGGCTTGTGAGATTTCCTTAGGGCCACTCACAGGCTGAAGTGTGGAAGCTATGGGCCAAAGAGAATGCCCAAACCGTGGGAATGAGAAAATTTTCTGAATAGGAGGTAAAGACAGCAATTACTAGGGGAGTGGATTGAAGCCAAGAGGTGTGTGCTGGTAGGCTGCCAAGTGAAAGACAAAATCTATTATGTGGGGTACATCCAATGGCAATGCAATTCCTAAATGCAATTCCAACTCCTTGCATTAATCCATTTGCATAAAATGTGACACACCCAATAATCATTGGACCTTAAATTAAAATTGGACACTTTCCATAAAATGTCAAGACAATTAGAAAAATTCATCCAAAGATAAATATCACTAGACCAGTTAAAATAAATGTCAAACTTTCGGATCCAATTAAAAATAGTGACAAGACAACTTCTATTCTCTCTTCTAGGATAGGAGTTCTCTCTCTCATTGGTATACGAGCATCTCCCTCCCTTAGTTTCTACTAAGGGTTTGATTTTTTCTTTTCTTTGGTCTCTGCTCTTCTAGGGTTATGGCAGACGATGTGATACATAGTCTGGAGAATATGAAATTGACTACAGAAGAGGAAGAAGTCATCTCTATCTCAGATGAAGGACGGTAAAAAGAGATTGAGAGTTATGCTCAGAGCTTGATTGGGAAGTTCCTCACTTATATACCTTCTAACAAGCAGGTTGCTCAGGGTACACTGAAGAGAGCATGGGGTCTGGAGAATAAAGTCCAGGTGGTGGAAGTCGGGGCAAACCTCTTTCAATTCAAGTTTCAAACCGAGTTTGATATGGAGAGGGTTTTGAGGGGTGGGCCATGGACATTTGATAATCAGGTTTTATTGTTAATCCAATGGCAATCTGGGATGACTACAGGCAACGTCAAGTTTGATTCAGCATCTTTTTAGGTGCAAATCTGGGGGGGCTTCGTTTGATATGGTCTCTCTAAAAGTTGCAGAGGAGATAGGTCGCCGATTAGGGGTTGTTGAGGAAGTGGAGAAGAGGTCGAAACAGGATGCCCCAAGTTTTTTTATGAGAGTAAAAGTTGCACTCCCTATATCCAAGCCGATTCGGAGATAAGCTTTTTTTGCAGGTTCAAGTGGGTAGAGGACCTGGGTAACGTTTAAGTACAAAAGGCTTTCTCTATTTTGTCATTACTGTGCGTTGCTTGGGCATGATCTCAAACATTGTGCTCGGTATTTTGCGTTAACCAAAGGTAATTGGAAGGTAGCATGCCGATATGGGGAATGGATGAAGGTATCGGGGAATCGTGTTCGTTCACCAAGCCGTAGAAGTCAGGCTTGGGACATGGATGATCATGGGACTGACGAAAGGAGTGCTAACCAACAACAGGTGGATGATATGGCAGTGACGGCGGAAAACAGCGGAAGAGGTTAAACGGGTACTAGGGTTAAAGATGACAAACGTATTGATGACAATAACGTAAATATTGAGATTAGTCCAGAATTATCGTTGGCGAATTCCGTGAATCCTGGAGAGGGGTCAACGGGGAAGGATGATATGGATGAAATCACTGTTGGTGAAATTATTGGCCCAAGTGTTGACGGGCTGAGGGTCTTAGATGGGCCTATGCATGAGGCTGGAATTATTAGGCCTCAGGGACTTGACAAACAACGTATGTGGACTAGGCTTGCCCGCATGGATTATGGGCCAGTGGAGTTACTAAAGGAGGGTGCAAAATCAATCTTGGGCAAAAGAATAAACCACGTTCAGCGGCTGGGAAGTCTTGATAGTATTGATGAGCAAACAGGGAAGAGGGTCAAAACTGGGGACGTTTCACAATCAATTGAAGTGACGGGGGTGTCGGAACACCCTTGCCGGACACAATGAGGCTGCTAAGCTAGAATTGCCAAGAGCTTGGGAACTCTTGGACAATTCAAAGCCTTCACGATTTAGTGAGGGATCAAGCTCCCACTGTATGTTTCCTAATGGAAACAAGACTTGATAGAGAGGGTTTTATGCATCATTGTCGTGAACTAGCTTACCCGAATAAATTGATTGTTAAAAAACCTAATTTTGGTGGAGGGTTAGCGCTGATTTGGAAGGAAGAGGTTCGGTTAGAGGTGATTAATTATACAGACAATCATGTTTTGGTGAAAGTGATAGAGGATGATGGGTTTCAATGCTTTTTAACTGGATTTTATGGTTGGCCGGAAATGAATCAAAAGCAGAAATATTGGGCTCTCTTATGGCATCTTTCTTCGCTTGTAAAGGGTCCGTGGTGCTGTGTTGGTGACTTTAATGCATTTTTACACTCGTCAGAAAAGCAAAGTATCCATCCACCTTTGGTAAAACAGATGGAGGACTTTGGGGCTGTTTTGGAGGATTGTCATTTGATTGATTTGGGCTTTTAGGGATATAAATTTACTTGGAACAACAAGCAACCAGGTATAACAAATACAAGAGAAAGGCTTGATCAAGCGGTTGCGAATAAGGTCTGATTTGATGTATTTTCGGCGAGCATTGTGTCCCATAAACTTTCACATGCTTCTAATCACTTGCCAATAATTTTACAAACCGAGATGGATAATAGGTTCCAAGGCCGAATTGAAAGGGGGTTTAAGTTTGAAGAAGTATGGTTATTAGATGAGGAGTGTGAGAATGTAGTTGAAGATGCATAGGGCCAAATAGGGTGCGAAGGTACTCAATGGTTAGCGTTAACACTAAAATACAGCAATGTGGGGCAAATTTAAATGCATGGGGTTCAACTAGGACGAATCCTCAAGTGGCCGAAATAAAAAGACTGAAGAAAGTGCTTGAAAGATTAAATGAAAGTGACCAAAATGAGGCAACCAGGTCTGAGTTTGTGGCAACCAGTAAACAACTTGATGATCTACTTCTTAAGCAAGAGATTTATTGGGCTTAACATTCCCAGTTGGCTTGGCTAAAGTTTGGGGATAAAAACACTAAAATTTTCCATTCTAAGGCCTCACAACAACATCGTAGAAACTTTATACAGGGCATTAAAAATTCTAAGGGGGTGTGGGTTAATAAGATTGAGGATGTAGCGGAGGTGGCAATCCATTATTTTGAGAATATATTTTCTTTAAGTATGTTTGACCGGATGGATGAATGTCTTAATGCAGTCAATCACAGGTTATCTTCAAATATGCTTAATGTTTTGTCCAATGAATTTAGTGCTGATGAAGTGAAGACGGCATTGTTTCAGATAAGGCCAACTAATGCACTTGGACCGGATGGTATTGCTCTTTTCTATCAAAAATTTTGGCATATTATTGGTAATGATGTGACTAATGCTGTTTTGGATTTTTTTGAATACTGGTAATATGTTGCCTGATATAAATTATACTCATATTGTCCTCATTCCTAAGGTAAAATCTCCGGAGAAAATGTTTGATTTTAGACCTATTAGCATGTGTAATGTTATTTATAAAATAATTTCTAAGGTACTGGCTAACAGATTGAAGTTGATTTTGCCCTAATTAATTTTACCCACTCAGAGTGCTTTTGTGCTTGGCCGGTTGATAACTGATAATGTACTTTTGGCCTATGAAACTCTGCATGCAATGCATGGTCGGAAAAAGGGCAAAAAAGGAGCTCTTGCACTAAAGTTGGACATAAGTAAGGCGTATGACAAGGTTGAGTGGGATTTTCTGAAAGGAATGATGATCAAGTTAGGTTTTCCACAAGGGTGGATTGACCGGTTTATGAGTTGTGTCACTACTTCCTCCTTCTTAGTCCGTATTAATGGCAAGGCATATGGTAATTTCAAGCCTACCAGAGGGATTCGCCAAGGCGATCCGTTATCCCTTTATTTATTCTTAATCTGTGCTGAGGCTTTTACATCTCTACTAGCCAGGGAAGAGGAGAATGGTCGGCTTCATGGTGTGTCCATTAGTCAGTATGCCCCTACTATTTCTTATTTGCTTTTTGCTGATGACTCTCTCTTGTTTTGTCAAACTAAACAGGAAGAAGTGCAGGTGATTTCTGACGTATTAGAGTTGTATGCTGTGGCTTCTGGCCAATGTATCAATTTAGAAAAATTTAGTCTTTTTTAGTAGCAATACAATGGGATGCAAAGAGATTGGATAAAAAATACATTGGGCTGAAGGAAGTGGAAAAATTTGAATCCTATCTGGGCTTACCTACGTTGATTGGCAAGTCAAAATATCAGGTTTTCTCTTTTCTTAAAGAGAGGGTTTGGAAGAAGATCCAAGGGTCAAAAGGGAAGTTGCTATCTAAAGCTGGGAAGGAAGTCTTAATCAAAGCTGTGGCCCAATCAATTCCTACATATACAATGGGAGTATTTCAATTCCCATTGAAACTTTGTAATGAATTAAACATGATGTGTGCAAGGTTTTGGTGGGGTTAATGTAGGGATGATAAGAAGATACATTGGAAGAGTTGGGATTCTCTAGTCCAGCCAAAGAAGGAGGGAGATATGGGTTTCAGAGACATTCGAAGCTTTAATCCCGCTATGTTGGCAAAGCTAGGGTGGAGAATGTTAACTAAGCAAGAATCTCTTTTCTATCGATGTTTTAAGGCTAAATACTTTCCCCAGTGCACTTTTTTGGAGGCGGTTGATCATCCACACAGCTCTTATGTTTGGAAGAGCTTGCTTGCAGCTCAGCCTATTTTAAGAAAAGGGTGTTATTGGTGTGTGGGCACTAGTTCATCCATACAGGTTTTGTCTGATAAGTGGCTGCCTTGTCATCCAACTAATAAAATTATTGTCCCACCAAATGAAGCAAAGGAAGATTGGCATATTTCTGACTTGATAGATTAGACGACTTTCCAATGGAATCGTGATTTCATAGATATGGTTTTTAACAAGTATGATGCTGAGGCTATTTATCAAATTCCTCTGAGTCGAAGATGTGTACCAAATGTGATGGTTTGGCTGCATAAAAAGAATAGGCAGTACTCAGTGAAGTCAGGTTACCATATTGCAAGGATTCTGCTAAAGGAGTCAAGCCAGGAGGGAGAAGGGTCCATTCCAAGGTCTAGCTGCAAAGTTTGGGCAAGAATTTGGAAGTTTCACATCCCAAATAAGATTAAAGTGTTTGGGTGGCAAGCTTGTCACAGTATTCTACCTACGTATGAAAGACGTTTCCTTGAAACAACAATCCATGCATTGTGGGAGTGTGCAGCTACTCAGGGCGTGTGGGCTGGTTGTTCATACCGTACATTGCAAAAGGGGCGGACTGATCAGGCCACTGTGATGCACCTATTTGAGAACTTAATGCACAAGCTGCCCGAGGATGTACTAGAGTTTTTTCTAGTGCAAAGTTGGCTAATATGGCATCAACGTAATCGGGTTGTGCATGGAGGTATTCTTCAAGAACCTGGAACATTGAATGCACGAGCTAGCAGCTTTCTAGAGGAGTATAAGGAGGCCCAATCACAGCTGATTATCCCTGTTTCTATTGGTTTATCACATTCGTGGCAGCCACCTGAATGTCTGATGTATAAACTTAACTTTGATGCTACGGTTTTCACAGACATTTCAGCCTCTGGTTTTGGAGAGATTATTCGGAATGCAAGGGGGTAGGTTATGGCAACTTTGTCATCAAAGGGTCTTGCTATTACGGATAGTGAAGAGGCAGAGGTTTTGGCATGTCGACAAGCTATGGATTTTGCTTTAGATGCTGGGTTTTTAGATATAATTATGGAAGGTGATAATTCAAATGTTATGAGTTCTATTGTTTCAGCTCAGTCAGATTGGTCTCGCTTAGGAAATCTCTATGATGATATTTGTTGTTTGGGTGGACAGATGCGACATGTGGAATTTCGGGGTATTAGCCATACTGCCAATGGGGTAGCACATTCATTAGCTCGCTTTGCCAGGCACCTTAGTGAGGATATTGTTTGGTTGGAGGACTCTCCTCCACCGACATTAGAAGCATTGTATCTGGATTCTATTTCTATTGCTAATTAAATGAAGTTGGTTTTGCTTTCAAAAAAAAAATTAAAATAGTGACAAGCATTTCTTGACAAATCTAACTAATTTCCTAAATTATATAGTAGTTTTGAGCATAAGATTAATTTTTGTCCAAACTTGGATTTATCAGAGCGATCTTGAAAACATTGGTAACTCATCAACTATGATCTTTAATGTACTTCAAGGAAAAACAACGATTAGTTTAAGAAATAAAGTACATTTTTTTTTATAGTAAACTCTAAATGATAATTCAAACCTGGCTTTTGCCCTTAAATGTTTAGAATGAAGGGAATTTCACAATCTTTATTAGCAATTCTTTTATAATGATCAATGATATTATTAAGAAAATATAATTTTATTGAACTTGAAAAAATAGAAATATATGAATTTAGTGAAACTCAAAAAGAAAAGAAAAAATGCAACAATTCATAATTAAATGAATCACGAATCATCCATCAAAATTCAAAATGTTCATGCAGTAAAAGTAGAGGTTGATCGATTAAGTATTCAACTTTCTTATTAGAGTTCCCTATAAGAAATGCACTAAGTGTTAAATCTATACATAGAGAAAGCCATGAGTGATGAAAGATGCAAGCATGACCTGGGGAGGCATTTTTACCTACTTTTTAACAAGTAAATTATCTTCTACATCCAACTAGTTCTAGATTTGAGTCCCGAGCAATCCATTCAAATATCTAAATTATATGTATGTAAATCCAAATTCTTCATCTTTTTTTTTTTTTTGGAATGAATGAAATGAGTTAAAAAAGATAAAGTTCTTAAAATTAGTACCTCTATATACTTTTATTCTTTTTTTATAAAAAATAAAAAATTAAAAAAAAAAGGTGGTCATTGCCCCCAAGTCCATGAACGGATCCGTCCATGCTTGATGCTATTACAGACAAACGTAGTCAACTAGTTTTTAATGAATTCTCTCTCCACCCTCCACTATTTTTGTGGGCCCACATTCTCTAAAATTTTCTCTTCTTTTAGCTATTCTTATTGAACAGTACACCCACTTACCTCCTTTTCATAGTTCACTTTCACTCCATTCCTTACTCAAAAAAGCCCTCTCTCTCTCTCTCTCTCTCTCTCTCTCTCTCTCTCTCTCTCTCTCTCTCTTCTCTCTCTCTCTCTCTCTCTCTCTCTCTCTCTCTCTCAAAAAAGCTCAAATTAGTGTAACAGAGGCAGGTTGACATGGGTTGCAGGGGGCAAGTTGCCGATTGCATTTAATTTATCATAACTCCTCTTCCCTACTCTTCTCTTCTCTCTCTCTCTCTCTCTCTCTCTCTCTCTCTCTCTCTCTCTCTCTCTCTCTCTCTCGTTTTTCCAATTTCTAAATTTTGATCTCCTATTTGTTTTCTATTGAGTGTAAGAAAAAAGAGGGGGGGAAAAAGGCACACAAGTCATGTGCTAGAAGCAACAGGGAAAAAACTAACAATGAAAGTACAAAAATCAAGTATATCATGTAAACAAATAAAAGTAAAAATACCCCTAGCATTTACCCAATCAAACAAGGTCTAAAAAAAAAAAAAGTAAGTTTCATTCCTGTCAATTGGTACATGTGTTCCTTTCCCTCCAAATGACCCACATAAGACAATGAGGGATCATTCTCTCAAGTAGCTTAGATCTATGTCTATTGAACTCGCTTGAACAATTTGTTAAAAGCTCCACAACACTGTGCAAAATGACCCAATGAACCCTAAACAGTGAAAACACCATATTCCACAACTCTTGAGATACTGGACAATGTAGGAGTGAGTAAGTAGTCAATGGTCTCGCCACTACTCTTGCACATACAACACCAATCCATCACCACCACTTTTTGCAACCACCTTTTGCCTCCTTAAAATTTTCACCAAAGCCCTTCATACCATGCATCACGCCAAAATTTAATTCAAGAACCATCCACCACCTTAAAAGATGATAGAAGGTTAAAAGCCATCCCACCCCTTCCTAATATATTTCTATAAACCAACCCCAAAAGGCTAGTGCACGCTACAAGAACACCACCACCCCCCCCCCCCCCCCCCCCAAAAAAATGCTACCATATTTTACTTCTATTACCCTTCTCCACAAGGCAGTACTTTCCATAGCACATCTCCACAGCCATTTCCCCAAAAGAGACTTATTAAATAAAACCATATTACACGCACCTAAACCCCCATATTGAACTAGTACATAAATAGTTTTCCACCTAACCAAGTGATCTTAAACTCATATCCTAATCCACCCCACAAAAAGTCCCTTTTGTAATATTTCAATAAGTCTAGCAACACCTATCAGGATAGGAATCAGATACAATCAATCTTTTCTTTGGAATACTATAGCATATCAAACATTATTAAGCTTTACCCCCATATCTCTTAATAAAAATAAAATAAAACATATAAAAGGCTAAAAGTTCCACAACACTACGTGGTATGACCCAATGAATCCCAAATAGTGAACACACCATAATCCACAACTCTTGAGCTACTAGGCTATGTAGGAGTAAGTAAGGGGTCCGTGGTCTTCCCACTCCTCTTGCACATACAACACCAATCCACAACCACCACTTTTTGCCTCCTTGAATTATCAATGGTTTAAATTTTCACGAAAGCCCCTCACACCATGCATCATGCCAAAATTTAATTCAAGAACCATTCACCACCTTAAAAATGATAAAATGATGAAAACCATCCCACCCTTTCCTGATAAACTTCCATAAACCAACCCTATAAGGCTATTGCACGCTACAAGAAGACCACCACCCCTCCTCCCCCCCCCCCCCCCCAAATGCTACCATATTTTGCTTCTATTACCCTTCTCCATAAGGCAGTACTGTCCATAGCAAATCTCTACAGCCACTTCCCCAAAAGAGAATTATTAAATAAAACCAGATTACGCACACCAAAACCCTCATATTGAACTAGCACACAAACATAAAGGTACATGTGTGGACACAAGGAGTTGGAGTTGCCACCTAGTTTTTTCAATGGTTTAGGAACCATATATATAGCGTCCTCTAGAGGAGGGACCTTTGATCTTACTTCCAGAGTATGGGTTCAGAGTTTAGGTACGCTCCTAGGAAGGTGTTAGGCACCCAAGATTGCCCAACCCTAAGGTTGGCCTCCCATCATCGTGTCTTATGTCTTAAACCTATTAAAAATTAATTCAACACTTGTATTTCTAAACTCACACACACACACTAATCATGCATATAACACACAACATGACATCTTTATCCCTAAACAAGCATACTTATCAATCCATAAAGCAAAAAAGAGTGAAACACACATAAGAAACCCTAACATTCATCTAGCATGTGAAAACCTTATCATACATCTAAAACAAGGCAGCAACTTAATCGTGGCAATCACAAGATCACATAAAGTATACAATTGGACCTAAAACAAACATTCAAACGACATATATCACCAAATGCATGTCCATACCAATGCATGACTTACCTTCACTTACCTTTTAGCAACACAGCACCTATTGCATTGATGCATGGACATATAAATGAATGGCATGGCATTAAAGCAAGAAAAAAACATAAGAAAACCCCAATCTAAACATGTTAAAGACAAGCAAGCATAGAAGTCAAGAGACACAAATACGTATAAACATATGAAAAGGCCTTTAAAAAGAGACAAAACATGTGAAACAAACCAACCAAACAACATAAGGAATCTGGATTAGGGTTTCAGGGCAAGCACCTACGTGCCCAGCCAGAAGCCTATGTATGCAGGATTTAACCTGTGTACGCATGCTCATGACATGCATACATGGGGCCTGTTCAAAACCCTAACCCAGAAATGAATAAGGCAGAAAACAGAGCATGAACTAAAACCCTAATTCTAACAAACAAACATGCATTTTAAACATACAAAAACTTAAACCTAACCTAGAAAAGCATGTTAAAAAATATTCTAACAAACAAATTAAAAAAACCAAGAAGATTTAAAAGCAAAAAATAAAAAGAAAGGAAAAAAGAGAAGTTTAAAATAATACCTCACACAAAAAACATTCCAAGCTTGATTTTGACCGTTTCCCTCAATCAATCTATTCACAAACCAATAAGAAAGTGATTAGCAGCGTTAAACTAAAATGAGTGGGGCCAAAAAAGGTCCCAATCAAATAAAATTTACTTAAGGGTGTTTTGTGAAAAACTCCCTTTTGATTCACTATTTTCCAGTGAATTGTAGGTTTTTCCCATAGGAATTTTGTGTGTTTTGAAAATGTACCATATAAGGCTTTATATAATGGAAAAAATTGGGTTTGGAGCAGCTCTTAAACGATGTACAATTCATTCCAAACTTCAGCCATTATTGTAGAAAACTTGACTTTCTTATGCTTCTGAAACCCTAGTTACATACGTAGGAATGTGCCTATGTATGCATGCTTTGACCCATGTATGCAGGCTACTGCCCACGTACGTGGGCCGAGGGCCACTTTGATCATTTTGTTTTTAAAATTAGATTTTTGTCTTTTAAAAGGTTATATTTTCCATTTTAACACTGTAAGGTTGAATTTAATCAACCATTTTATTGGTTTTATTCCATGCCAAATTTGCTTGTATTTCAGCATTTAGTAACCCTGTATTTAGGTGGGTTTGTTGTAAGGGTAGTGAGTGAGATAGAGTGTTGATTGCTCAAGAGTGTGCAAGAAAATAGAGACTCACGGCTTGTTCTCGTGGGTGGCTCGTGGCTTCAAGCCGCCAAACGCAACACACGTGCCAAGCATGCCAGAAGGTGAACAGTCATGCTAGCTGGAGCACTACAGGACAAAACAGGACAACTGCCCATACGGTTATCTCGCGACTCAGTCAAGTCATGAGGTCAAGCCGCTAGCCACCCCTGTTTTGTAAATCCTGACGTTTCACATTCCTCTCTTACTCCAGTATAAATACCCCTTTTACCCACAAATGAAAGAGAGCTTCCAGAGATAAATTTAAGAGAGAAAACCTAAAGAAAAATAAGATTGATTCACCCACAAACTATACATTAGAGTCTCTTCAAATTCCTCAACTCTCTTCCTCTCCATTGTCAAATCCTTGAGAGGCATTTTACCAAACCTTGTTCTCACCATATTTATCACTATGAGAGGGCTATTTGGATTTCTGAGAAGCAGTTAGGAAGGAACCAATCTATATTGGTTGATGCTATGGTCTAGTAGCGGAATCCGGGAAACTAGAAAAGAAAAAAGTTCGGCGCAACCTCGTTGGAGCAAGAAGCTTGGAGGGCTTAGGTGCACTGGGTAGATTAGGCTTGGAGGGTCTATTGCTGTCCATGTATCCCAACAATATTTTCTAGTGGATTTTTTACCGCTTGGAGGGCAGCGGAGAGGTTTTACACCGAGGGCTTCGGTTTCCTCTTCGATAACACATCGCGTGTTGTCTTTGTGTTTGCATCTTCCTTCCCTTTTATCTTTGCCTTTTTAGCTGTTGTGGGTTGTGATTTTAATTTGGCTTAGATAGTTTTTCCAATTCCATATTATAGCTTATGTTAATTTTCCGCACACTAGTTGTTTGACATAATACTTGAATTGGTTAAGTTGTAATTTGGGGGTCTAAACGTTCAAGGGTGTTTATACACATATTTGAACTTTCAATTGGTATCAGAGCGAGTACACTTTTATTGGTTTCAATACCATTGTGTGATCCTTGACTCCCAATTGAGATGGATCGGTTTCAATCCCTAAATGCACCTCCATATTTTGATGGTAGTAATTATGCTTTTTGGAAGGTTCGCATGAGAGCATTTCTTTGCTCAATTGATGAATCTGTTTGGGATGCTGTTGAGATTGGTTGGACCAGACCTGAGGCAGCCAAATCCACATGGGATAAGGCAGCACTCGCTGCATCTAATGCTAACAGTAAAGCACTCAATGCTATTTTCTGTGGTGTGTCTCCAGATGAATTTCACAGGATCTCCCACATTACCGTTGCCAAAGAAGCATGGGAGATATTGGAAACCACCTACGAAGGCACGAAGAAAGTGAAAGACACCAAGTTGCAAATGCTGACCACTCGGTTTGAGGAGCTCAAAATGAATGAGGATGAGTCCTTTGACTCTTTCTATGGGAAGCTAAATGAGGTGGTTGTCAGCAAGTTCAATTTGGGGGAGAAAATGGAGGATTTTAAAATTGTAAGGAAAATCCTTCGATCATTGCCGGAAAGTTTTCGTGCTAAAGTGACAGCGATTGAAGAAAGCAAGGACCTTCATGACATCAAAGTCCAGGAGCTGATTGGTTCTCTTTAGACTTATGAGATGTCGCTGCCCAATCAACGGAAGAGTAAATCTCTTGCTCTTAAGACCATTAGTGAGAAGGTGGAAGATCAAGACTCATCGAGAGAAGATATGATTGACAAAGATGTTGCATACCTTGTTAAAAATTTCAGAAAGTTCTTGAAATTCAAAAATAATGGCAAATTTGGTGATAAAAGAAAATTCCAAAGTTCTGGAAGGGAGAAAAGGGAATTCAAAAAGAAAGATGGAAAAGAATCCCAACCTACACAAGGTGTCACTTGTTTTGAATGTAAAGGGCATGGACACTTTAAGAAAGAATGTTCGAATTATTTGAAATCAAAAGGCAAAGTGTATGCCACAACATTGAGTGACTCGGATTCATCCGACTCAGATTCTGAAGAAAGCTGTGATGGAGAGGGGAACTACTCAGCTTTTATGACTATTGCTCATGTTGAGTCTTCAGACGAGTTGAATCTGCTTGTACGAGACCTTGGAGAACATAGTGATGAAGAATCACTGGGAATTGTTGAAGAATCAGATGCTGAAGAAGATGAAAGCACAACCAATCTTCAAGAGAATTATAACTCACTCCTGGAGAAGTCGGGTGAGTACACAAGGATGGCCAAGGCTGCTGTTAGAAAAATGAAGAAGGCAGAGGAGGACTATAAAAGTCTCCTAATCCGATATAGGAAGGCCAAATGTGAGATAGAGACACTGAATGGTGAGCTGTCAGAAGCTTACACAAAAGTGAGATTTCTTGAGCAAGAGGTTGTGCAAGCAAATGTTAAAATAGAGAGGGTCACCACCAAGAAGCTAGATGATGTTATTTCATCTCAAAAGAGTTTTTCAGATAAATCCAGATTGGGATATACCGGAGGAAGTAGCTCATCTGGAACTATCACTAAAGAAGTGAAGTTTGTAAAGGCTAAAGATCCAGTTGAAGTTGACCTTACTGCTGAGAAGCTCAAGATGGAAGAGAAGAAGAATGTGGAGAACCAACGGTTGTTGAATCCCCGCAATCAGTATGTGGACAGGTCTGAATCTCGTGCCAAGTCTCGTCCACGACCACAAAGAGGTCCTAGATCAACTTATATGTGTCATCATTGCGGACTTCAAGGGCATACTTGACCAAATTGTCAAAAGCTAAGAGCAAAGAATAGTGCAACTCCTCAAAGGTCACGATGACCTAGAAATGATAGAAGAAATTGGGCAAGTGAACAATCTAGAGATCAAAATGGTGATCCCGGAATGATGAACGTGATGAAGATGATTGGTGCATTCACCAACTGCTTGGAAAGCTTCTCACAAAGGTTTGAAAGCCCTAACTCCCGTACCCAATCCTATAAGGAAATCACCCCAAACGCAAGTGACGTGTGGGTGAAAAAGGTACTCATGCATAAGCATTACAACATGTCCATGCATTAATACTTCCTATACTTTGCAACGATGTTTGTTTGTTTGCTTGTTGTTTTTACCGATGGTTGTTTGCTTGTCTACTTGTGCATACTTTTGATTTTTTATTTGTTTTTTATCAATCTTTTTCTTCTAGTGTCAAAAATCCAAAAATCACATAAAAATTAGAAAATCAAAAAGTTTGATCGACATTGTTGAGCTTTTGTCTCAAAACCTGTTTTGCCTTGTACCTTTGTGCTAATGGCTTTGTGCATTTTCGAGCATTGCTTGTTTCTTTGCACTCATATCACTGTGGGAGAAATCTTGAAATCTATGTGATTGTTGTAAATAGATCTTCAAACTTGTCATGAATGATTAGTGAATGGTTATGATGATCTTGAGACATGCATAGACTTGTGTCTATATATCTTCCCACTGTTTATTTTTGTTTTTGCTAAAAAGAGCTCACCAAATGTAAATCTCCAAATGAAAAGAGATATTGAGCTGCAAAAGCCTGTCGCACATTCTAGTATTCGACTAGGAAAAAGGGTAGGCGACCTTATATTAAAGTGAATGTTTATTCAAAAAGTCAAAGGCTAGTTCTTTAAAGTGAAATATCATATATCACTCTCACAATGAGAGGTAATTGTCTCAAAGGATCAAAAAGATCAAATGTTATGATTAAAAGTGGAGTCAAATGTAAAGCTCTAAGATATGTTATCAAGTTTTGTGGGAGGTCATATATACATATTTCTATAATTGAGATAGATCACATGATCTAGTGCTAATTGTGTATGCCTTGGTTGAATTGATCATTGAAACTTCACATTAGACTAAGGACTATCTCATTGTTGATATCCACACACAACACACAAGTTTATGTTCAATAAATGTCACAATCATTTGTGTGATTGTACTTGATGAAATGTGTTTTCACATGCTCAATCTTTGTTAATTCAAGCACAAAAAGATTTTTTGAGTGTTTTAGGTGTTTTTGGAAAGTATTTTGTTTAAAAAATCTGAAAATTTCAAAAATCCTTTTTTTGCCCTGTTTTGGCGACTTAGTCGAAGGTAAGTCAAGTCGCGAGCCTCAGTCGCGTCTTCGCGGGTCATTTTTGGCGACTTGTTCGCGAGTGGAAGGTCCAGTCGCGAGGGTTACTCAGAGATTTTGGCGGCTCAGCTCACGACTCTCTCTCGGGTAGACCTTCCAGTCGCGAAAAACACTTAGAAAAATTTTTCAAACTTTTATCTTTGAGTGTTTTGGCGGCTTGAACTGGCGACTTTGTGGCGACTCTCTTCAGTCGCGAAAAACGCGTGTTTGGCAAAAATAGAGGCAGTTTTTAAATCTTTTTCAGTTTTCCCTCGAACTTTTGTGACTGTTCATCTTCTTTCTCAACTGTCTCCTTCCTAAACACTCCGTGCACCCATTTTTCAAACTCCATTGTTGCCTCTTTCAGCTCAAAAATCTTCAAGTAACAGGTATGGGTTTTCTGTCTTGAACTCTATTTTACTTTTTTTGTGTTTTTCCCTCTGGTTTGTTCGCATTTGTTTATGATTTTGCAATGGGTTTGTGTTTCATCAGTTACTCTTTGTCCATGCTTAGCCTGTGAAAACTATTGATCTAGTTTGAGCTTAATTTTGTTGTTGGTTTTGTTCTTCTTCATGTACTTAACTAGGGTTTGTTTATTGGTAACTCATCTTGTCTGTTCTTATGTTGTTATGTTGTTTCATAATGTTCCTATTTTGAATGTGTGGTTCACTATGCTGAATGTGCCAGTTCTATTGTGTGCATTTATTGGGAGCATCTGTAAGTTTTACTATACTGATTATGAGTCATGTCATTCTCATCACATTGTCTTTAGGATATTTTCTATCTCTGCTGCTTTAATTCTCCCCTGCATTCTCCCTGTTGTTCTTGTGTCTCCTCTTTTAGGCTTGTTCATCCATGTGGTTGATCTAAGTAGCATAATGTTTAAGTGTTCAAGTTCATCTGTGTGGCTGCAATTTCTTTGTTAATTACATGGTACTGATTAGTTCTACACATGTATTGTTCTATGTTGTTGTGGCCTTTTCTGATTGCTCACAGATGGCACCTTCTTCCCCAAAGAAGAAAACACCTGCAAAGAAGGCAGATAAGAGAATGAAAATGAACCCTAATTTGTTCAGGTCTGTTTCTCACTTTGAGAGATACAAGGATTTCTTCTTGAAAGCAGGAATTATTCAAGAAAGATTTGTAGATTTGGAGGATTTAAGAAACACCTTTATACCCAACTGTTTTGAAGGGAGAGGATGGGAAAAGCTTCTGAGTGATCTCCCTGTAGTGTGTGAACCCCTGATTAGGGAGTTTTATTCAAATGCTGTGATAAGGGAAGATGATCTAAGCTGCTGGGTTAGAGGTAAAGAATTCACTTTGGATGCACATGATATTGATGATGTGCTAGGGCTTGAAGGATTAGAAGATCAGGAGTTTGTCAATTACAAATATAGGATTGTATCTATTGAAACTGTTCAACAAAGGATAGGTGGACAGAGAGAAGGGAAATATCTGAATACCACAGCTTTTCCAGTGGACATGAGGTGTCTAACAATAATCATGATGTTTAACCTATATCCCATAAAGAAGTTGACTACAATCAACTATGCAAGAGCAATCTTTCTGATGGATCTCAAAGAAAAGACATTCATTGACATCAGTTCCCACATATATGACACTATTATGGATGAGACTAGAACAACTTCTAGGCCAAAACTGATCTTTCCTAGTTTGTTGATGAGGATCTTTAGAAAGAAGGGTGTTCCAATCCCTCAAAACATCAGTCCCATGTCCACACCCTCTACAATTAACAAGCTTACCTGCAAAAGGATAAGTGTTCGGCTTCCAGGTGAAGAAGATGAAGGTGATGAAGGAGAGGGTGTCCCAATGGAAACTGAGGTAAAGGCAACAGGGCATGCATCAACCTCAACACCTAGGAGGAGTGGCAAAAGGACTAGAGCATCAACTTCTTCAGATACACCTCCAGATGCTTTTCAAATCATTCTGGAACAACTTGATGGGATCAGAGGAGTCCAGACTGAGCACTCTGAGAGGATGAGAGCCATGCAGGACCAGATTGATATTTTGTCTGCAAAACTTGACAGCTTCACCACCCAGCATGGACAGTGACCCTTTGGCCATTCCGGTTAAAAAGGGGGAGATGTTCTTTCTGTTGTTGATGAGATTGTTGATGAGAAGCAGAAAAGCAGCTCTTAAGGGGGAGTAATGTGTTGAGGGGGAGTTGTCAAAATCAAAGACATTGTTTATATATGCTTATGTTTTGGGTATTTAATGTTTATATGGGTGTGATACACTGTGGTTTTTGGTGTGTTCTTGTTTCTAACTAATAACTTATAATCTTGGTTTAATCTTTTATATACATTGTTGATGTTATTCAACCTATTGTGTTTTGTATTGTGTTTTGTTGATCTTGGTTTAATATTGTGTTTTGTACCCATGTGCTTATGTAAACTTTTAGGGTTAATGTTTTTATGCATATTCTGTAGGCTTTATGGTTTGTACCATGCTTAATACAGCCTTTTATGCTATGTTGAAATCAGTACTTCTATCTAAATGTCTTGCATTTTGATTTATATACTGTCACTCTTGTGCCCTTGTAGGATTGTTCCTAAATGCATATACTTTGTGTATTATGCATTGGTTGAGTGTTGAGCATACAAGTATCTTGCCTTGTTCTTGTTAAGTTGTATGTTCAAGTGTTCATTCCAAGTGTGAATGAGCACTGTGATCACTACTTTGTGGTGATTACTTGGTTGATCAAGCCTTGATTTGAATCTTCACTTCATCTTTGCTTGATCACCTTAAGCTTGTTTCATATGCATTTCATGTTTTTCTGCATACAATGATCATGGTGTATTGTTATGTTTTAGGAGTTTCATGTTCTTATGATTCAAGTGCTTCACAGCTTCTAGAGTTAGGTGTGAGTGAGTTTTGTTCAACTGTTCCCAACTCACATGTTAAGTCTAGAGTCTGTTTTAGGGTTTTGTCACGGAATAGCCAAAGGGGGAGATTGTAAGGTTGAATTTAATCAACCATTTTATTGGCTTTATTACGTGCCAAATTTGCTTGTATTTTAGCATTTAGTAACCCTGTATTTAGGTGGGTTTGTTGTAAGGGTAATGAGTGAGATAGAGTGTTGATTGCTCAAGAGCGTGCAAGAAAACAGAGACTCGCGGCTTGTTCTCGCGGGTGGCTCGCGGCTTCAAGCCGCCAGACGCAGCACACGTGCCAAGCATGCCAGAAGGTGAACAGTCATGCTAGCTGGAGCACTACAGGACAAAACAAGACAACTGGCCATACGGTTATCTCGCGACTGGATCTCGCGACTCAGTCAAGTCGCGAGGTCAAGCCGCGAGCCACCCCTGTTTTGTAAATTCTGACGTTTCACATTCCTCTCTTACTCCAGTATAAATATCCCTTTTACCCACAAATGAAAGAGAGCTTCCAGAGATAATTTTAAGAGAGAAACCCTAAAGAAAAATAAGATTGATTCACCCACAATCTATACATTAGAGTCTCTTCAAATTCCTCAACTCTCTTCCTCTCCATTGTCAAATCCTTGAGAGGCATTTTACCAAACCTTGTTCTCACCATATTCATCACTGTGAGAGGGCTGTTTGGATTTCTGGGAAGCAGTTAGGAAGGAACCAATCTACATTGGTTGATGCTACGGTCTAGTAGCAGAATCCGGGAAGCTAGAAAAGAAAAAGGTTCAGCGCAACCTTGTTGGAGCAAGAAGCTTGGAGGGCTTAGGTGCACTGGGTAGATTAGGCTTGAAGGGTCTATTGCTGACCATGTATCCCAACTATATTTTCTAGTGGATTGTTTACCGCTTGGAGGGCGGCGGAGAGGTTTTACTCCGAGGGCTTCGGTTTCCTCTTCGATAACACATCGCGTGTTGACTTTGTGTTTGCATCTTCCTTCCCTTTTATCTTTGCCTTTTTATCTGCTGTGGGTTGTGATTTTAATTTGGCTTAGATAGTTTTTCCAATTCCATATTATAGCTTATGTTAATTTTCCGCACACTTGTTGTTTGACATAATGCTTAAATTGGTTAAGTTATAATTTGGGGGTCTAAACGTTCAAGGGTGTTTATACACATATTTGAACTTTCAAACACTCTTCAAGTCAATTTGATATCTGATTGGGCTCTAAACTGGCCTTGGGCCTCAGAGTTTGAGCATCATTGGGGAACGGGGACCAAGTCATAAGGGTTACAAAATGCAGTGTCTACAACATTTGTTCTATTCCCTCCAAATGACCCAATAAGACAATGAGGTGTCATTTTCCAAAGCACCTTAGATCTAAGTCAGTTGAACTCCCTTGAACAACTCGTTAAAAGTTCCACAATACTACGTAGCATGAACCAATGAACACCAAATAGTGAACACACCATATTCCAAAACTATTGAGCTACTGGGTAGTGTAGGAATGAGTAAGTGGCCAATGGTCTCCCTACTCCTCTTGCACATGCAACACCAATCCACTACCAACACTTTTTGCCTCCTTAAATTATCAATGGTTAAAATTTTCACCAAAGCCCCTTACACCATGCATCACACCAAAATTTAATACAAGAACCATCCACCACCTTAAAGATGATAGAAGGAGAAAAGTCATCCCACCCCTTCCTAATATACTTCCATAAACCAACCTCGTGCTACAAGAACACCACCCCCCAAATGCTACCATATTTTTCTTTTATTACCCTTCTCCACAAGGCAGTACATTCCATATCATATCTCCACAGTCACTTCCCTAAAAGAGACTTACTAAATAAAACCAAATTACTCACACCTAAACCCCCATATTGAACTAGTACACAAACATAAAGATATTGAACTAATACACAAACATTTTTCCACTTAACCAAGTGATAATTAAACTCATCTCCCCATAGAAAGTCCCTTTGTAATTTTTCAATAAGTCTAGCAACACCTACTAGGATAGGAAACATAGATGGGTAGAATGTAGGAAGACTAGATAAGGTTTTCTTCAATAAAGTGATTCAGCCCACTTAGAAAGATAAATCAATCTTTTCTTTTGGAATACTACAACATATCAAAGATTATTAAGCTCTATCCCCATATTTCTAAATAAAAATAAAAATAAACATATAAAAAATTATTTGAATACTATAGCATATCATCATGTGAACGGCATGATGCCCAATTGTATGAATATAGAAGATAGAAAGAAAGTCGGCAACACTAAAAAGTAGAAATAGAAAGGAAAGAAAGTACCTTAAGTTTTGATGCCATGACTCCCACTTCACTTCTGAGATCCCGTTGCCCTTCTTAGATCCCTCTGTCAAATAAACAAAACCCTCCCCAACAATGGCTTCTTCTTTACAAAACCCTTCCCTACTATGGCTTCTTTTCTTACCCATAATCGAAACTCATCTCCCCTAATGTGGCTTCTTTTTTCTTTAACAATAAAACTAGCCAGACAATCAATATTCTCAGCTTACAAAATTCCTAAATTAGACTATCCCCTCATACGTGGTTCTCGAACCCGGAACTAGTCGGACCATGTCAAGAAAAAAAAAATTCGTCAAGGGATGCGCCTGCAACCACGTCTCGATGAGTCTAACGCAGCTGGTGTGCTGACCCAAATGGTGCACCTGTACTTCCTAGTTCTTGGTTCCAAATGTTGAAATAATAATTACAAAATGGACCGACATAGTGCTTCTATTTTTCCATTAAAATACTGCACTAATGCTTAATTGGATCTATATAGCTCTTGATTTAGATAGACATATGGTGCAAAATTTGATTCTAAGTTCAAATTCTAATTGAACTTTCTCTGAGTTTTGCCTATTAATATATATATATATATATATATATTACAGGTGGGCAAAAGAGTAATTCAAGTGGTAGTTTCAAACTAAAACTAGTAACAACTTACACTTAGAATTTGTTATGAAAATGTTGTGGTAGATAAGGTGGTCTTCAATAAAATGATACAGCCCACTTAGAAAGATAAAATCAATCTTTTCTTTTGGAATACTACAACATATCAAAGATTATTAAGCTTTATCCCCATATTTCTAAATAAAAATAAAAAAACATATAAAAAATTATTTGAATACTATAGCATATCCTCATGTGAACGGCATGATGCCCAATTGTATGAATGTAGAAGATAGAAAGAAAGTAGGCAACACTAAAAAGTAGAAATAGAACGGAAAGAAAGTACCTCAAGTTTTGATGCCATGACTCCCACTTTACTTCTGAGATCCCGTTGCCCTTCTTAGATCCCTCTGTCAAATAAACAAAACCCTCCCCAACAATGGCTTCTTCTTTACAAAACCCTTCCCTACTATGGCTTCTTTTCTCACCCACAATCAAAACCCATCTCCCCTAATGTCGCTTCTTTTTTCTTTAACAATAAAACTAGCTAGACAACCAATATTCTCAACTTACAAAATTCCTAAATTAGACTATCCCCTCACACATGGTTTTCGAACCTGGAACTAGTCAAACCACGTCAAGAAAAAAAAAAAATTCATCAAGGGACGCGCCTGTAGCCGCGTCCTGATGAGTCTGATGCGGCCGGTGTGCCAACCCAAATGGCGCACTTGTGCTTCCCAGTTCTTGGTTCCAAATGATGAAATAATAATTACAAAATGGACCGACATAGCGTTTCTATTTTTCCATTAAAATACTACACTGATGCTTAATTGGATCTATATAGCTCTTGATTTAGATAGACAGATGGTGCAAAATTTTATTCTAATTTCAAATTCTAATTGGACTTTCTCTGAGTTTTGTCTATTAATATATATATATATATATATATATAATAGATAGGATAATTTTTTTTTTTTTTAATAGATAGGATAAAATAGAATTTCAACTTATGGTGTCTACTCCATGATAATTACTCCTATTATTAAGCTAAGAGACGCTAATGAGTTTTTGGTATAGGTAAAGTTTGAATTCAAGATATTTATTTAACAATAAGAAACTTTTTTTTATATATAAACTAACAATAAGAGGCTTAAGCTAACTAGAAACCACAAGTAAATGAAAAGCTACAAATAGGAATAAAGCCTAAGAAAAATAAACAAAAAAAGCTATGATTCTATGGCATAATAGGAAGACGACTAAATTAATTGCAAAATCTTTCATTTTTATATTTAGTATAGATAATGTTTTGTAAAGTTATATAATCATTGAAAAAGTAAGAGTACGTTTTGGTATACTATAATTTGGTTACATTGTCATAGGAATAAATATTAGAAAAATTACTATTCATTTGTTTAGCCAAGAGTCTTGTACTTTAATTGGCACATTGTCATGCACAAAGTACTAGAGAATCGAGGGAAATAGTTCGAGTTACAAGATTAGCAACATATTATAATTATCTTATCTTAAAAATAAAAAATAAAAAATAAAAAAAAACTATTCATTTGTTTTGTAACAATACACAGGGTAAGAGATGGTGGAATAAAATTGATTTAATCAATTATCCTAAAATACCCCTATATATAATTATATTTATACTTTTCATGGGCCTAACTTAATCTATTGAACAATTTTATCTCCATAACTGTTTTAAAAGGGGAAAAAATAATTTTTTTTAAGAAACAGGGAAAAAATAAAATTGATAACATAACTTAATCCATCATGGCCCACTGTCATTTGGGGTCATATTCAGTGGCAGAGTCAGGATCTAACTTGAGAGGAGGGGAGGATTACATTTGACATCACATTTACGCACATGCAAGTGAACATATATATATATATATATGGTATTTGAGATCAATTTGCAAAATAACAATTCATTCATGTGTATATTAAGCAATATTTGAATGCAAGAAAATTCAAAATAAAATAATATATTCATTATATTATTTATCTATTAAGGGTTTGTTTACATAAAAAAATCATTTTGAAATTGTAATTATAAAAAAGGGAAAATTGCACTTAACCTACCTGTGGTTTGGCCCATTTTAACAAAACCCTCATGTGGTTTAAAACTTATCACTTAACCCACCTATGGTGCCCTCCGTTAGACACCTATTACCCATATCTGCCCTTTCCGTTAGAAAATCTCATTTACTATATAAGCCAATTAGAACCCAAATAGAACTCCCAAAAAGAAGAACAAGCTCTCTCCCTCTCTCTACCCCAAAATCCCTAAAAATTCCCAAACCCATTATCCCTTTCTCTCTTTACTTCGATTGCAAAGTGAAATCTGAACATTTACTCTACTGATTGCAAGCAAGGAGGTGTACTTATATCAGGTATGAAATGATTTTGTAAGGTTTAACATTGTTGTGTTTGTTCTTTTTCAATGTGTAACAATTGATGAAGGTGATTCTGATTAAAGGTTTTCTGTCATAAAATAATTGGTTTCCTATTAAATGATTTCTTGCTTTTATAGTTGACATTGATTACTGTGGTCCCTAGGAATATTCTGGGTAGATGCATCTTTAGGTTGTTTGTGGTCCCATGGAGACAAATTGTTTAGTTGGTTGTGTTTCTTTTCTCCCCTAACCCCATGTTAAATGGTATTTTATATTGTATGGAATTATTTTGTTTTTGTTAATGATTGGTGCTCTCTGTGCATGTGTTAGTTTTGTATTTGATTACTGATGTTTGTGCATATGTTTTAACTCCTGCAAATGGCTAATGAAATTCTTTTTGATTTTACTATTCACCATAATGGGTATTTTGAGTGGAACTCTAGTTTAGAGTGTGTAGGTGATGAGGTATCTATAATAGGTAATATTGATCCAGATCTACTAAGCTATTTTGAGATACAAGACATTTTTGCTAATGCTGAGGGGGCCCATTAATATTATGATTTATTATTTAATACCTAGTGGTAACTTAGAGGAAGGGTTAAGGTTAATTACTTCAGATAATGATGTAATCTACATGTTGAAGGGCCAACAAATGAAATCACATTTTATGTAGAACCTGAAGTTCAACTAATTGCTATTGAAGAACCAGTAGTTGAACCAGATCAACCAATTGTAGTAGAAAAGCCATGGGAAATGAATAATGAAGATGATGGTACTGATTATAAGAAGGTGGCTCCAGTAATTGGTGAAACACTAGGGGCAGTGACAATATTCTCTCTCTTACAAAATCTATGGTTGAACAAAATGATGTTAGTGAAGAACCTGTTGAGGGTTTAGGGGATAGTAGTATTGGTGGGGCTGTGGATGACAATGCTAGGGGTGGACAACCTATTGGTTGTGGAGAAGTGCATGTGGATGGTAATGTTGGGCAGAATGTGGATGACAATGCTACCCATGGATAAACTGTTGGTAGTGAAGATGTTCATATGGACAAACCTGATTGGCTAAATGAAGGGTATGAAGGACAAGATTATCCTGATGACATATTTGGTGAACCATGTGCTCAGAACAATAAGGTGCCCAATATGAGAGAGCTTCAAAGAGTGACTGAGAAGGTAAATGAGGGAGAGCATTTAAAGGAGCAGGTTACAGATAAAGGGAAGAAACAAAAAGCTACTACTAGTTATCAAGCTCTTGATGATGATGACTGGACTGAAAAAGCTTTTGATGATGATGACACTAGGAGCATTAATAGTTTTGAGGGTGAGGATGAAAGGGTGAGATGTCCAGAGTTCACTGAGAAGACTGGCATGAATAACCTTCAGTTATGCAAGGGTATGAAGTTTCTAAATAGGAAGGTCTTTAGGGCTACCTTGAGGGAATATGCAATGAAAAAGCCTGTAGACATTAAGTTCAAGTTTAATGAAAAGACCAAAGTTTATGTCCACTGCAAGTATGAATGTGGTTGGAAGGTATATGCATCATAGATTTCAAGGGAGTTAACCTTCCAGATAAAGACCATGGTTCCAAATTGTACATGTGGGAGGACATTCAAGCATAGTCAGGTCACTTCTACATATGTGGGTAGGAAGTACTTTGATGATTTCAACAAAAACCTTGATTGGGCAATTTCTGGTGTGAAGCATCAAGTTATGCAGGATGTGTATGTAGACTTGAGCGTAAATCAAGTGTACAGAGTTAAAAGGAAAGTTAGAGAGTTCATACTAGGTAATTAAAGATTGCAATATGGGAAGCTTAAGGACTATGTTGAGATAATTAGAGTGATTGATGTGAGGAGTAAGGTGATTCTACAGACTAAGATTACTAAATCTAACACACAACCCAAGTTCAGGAGGCTATATGTGAGATACAATGCACAGGAAGTTGGATTCTTGGAGGGGGGGGATGTAGGCCACTTGTAAGATTAGATGGTTGTCATTTGAAGGGCAAGTTTGGTGGATATATATTATCAGCAACTGCAAGGGATGGGAATGACAATATTTTCCCTGTTGCATTAGCTGTAGTTGAGCAAAAAAAAAAAGGATTCTTAGTTGTAGTTTTTACAAATATTTGCAAATGATATTGGGAGGCCGAATGAGTTGAATTTGGTGTTCATTTCATATAGGCATAAGGTAATACAATTCACTTGCTTTTTGAGATTTTTATTTGTTCTTAGTCATTAAATTTTTGCTTTTTGAAAGTTCTGTTTTTGTCAAATAGGCAGATGGTGTTCATTTTTGTTCTTTGGATGTTTATTGATTTTATGTATGATAACCAAGAATTGATACTTGCCATGGAGTTGTTCCAAATATTTGAAGATAGATTTGCTTGAAGCATATTTACAACAACTTCAAGTTAAACTACAAGGGTTTAGAATTGAAGGCTGCATTATAGAGGTGTGTTGTAGCAACAACAGTTAGGGAGCTTGAGAAGAGAATGCTGATAGGCCAAGAATGTATTGACCCCCTATGATGAATTAACCAATTAATTAACCAAGTTAGTTAATTAATTCAATTAGCATGCAATAAGCGTGGTAGCATAAACAAATTACCAACTAAATTAATATGCAATGGAAAATAAATTGACACAGTAATTTATTTACGTATGGAGAAAACCTACATGGCAAAACCCCACTGGGTGATTTTAAGGTCACCACTCCCGAGAATTTACTATTATCACAACAAGCAGTTACAAGTAAAGGAATCTCAATATTTTATACCAACCTACAGTTGAACCCTTACCCCAATACCCAATTAGACTTGTTTTGTAGTGACAATCTCTCTTTTCAATGCACAACTCCTAGTACGTGACTAACCAATTCGATGCGTGAATCCCAGTACGCGGCTTACACACTAACTTGAGAAAGATGTTGGCTACAAAGTTCTTCAGTTCATCAACACGATAAAGATCACAAAGCTCCTTAGTTACAAAATCCTACGGTATACAAACACAGCAGCTTCTTAAAGAGAA
The DNA here is from genome assembly GCF_001633185.2 of Quercus lobata. NCBI lineage: Eukaryota > Viridiplantae > Streptophyta > Magnoliopsida > Fagales > Fagaceae > Quercus > Quercus lobata. Next base: position 36,467,163 of record NC_044906.1, on the reverse strand, counting down.
AGATGAACTAAAGCGTATGTCTTTGATTCACCATATGCTTGTGAAAAACTTTTGCATTGAGGTGCATCCATTATGACGACCCTTAAAACAATCCTTATATATGTTTAGGGTTGTGAGAAAAGAAAGTTCAAACATCTATACATAGATTGGATGTAAATCAGAACTGAAAATCTGATTCTCTTAAACCTTGATAGATACCATATCTATCGAGCAGCTGTCGAGTATCAGGTCTGTTTCACATTAAGATGCCTTGATAAGTTTTGTTTAAAGTATTTCAGAAATATAAGTTGTCAAAGTCTTCTTGCCATGAACTCTCTTCTTGCAAAGTTTTTCAAGAGTTTGTGTTATGATAGATTTTACTATATCCAACAAGTGAGCATGAGTTGAGTGATTTATGACTTCTCTTATATGTTCATTTGTTTGTTGTAGTTTTGTCACGGATTGCCAAAGGGGGAGATTGTTAGGACATATGTGAATCATGTTAGGAACATATGTCAATATAGAATTCACTAATCCTTTGACAAAACGTACTTTACTTATATTTTGGCAGATCTAGAATGTGTTTAATACTTCAAGGAACAAGGTTTCAAGTTTAAGCTTTAAAATCCAGCACTTCTTCACTTGTTTCTTGAATAGACTTGCATGGCTTTAACATTATCTGTTGAACTTCACATTTTAAATCTCAATAGATACATCTGTCAAGCTATCTATCGAGTTTTACAGAACAGCACTTCTTCACTTGATTCTTGGACAAATTTGCATGGCTTCAATACTTGGACTTGAACTCTTATTTCTTGAAGTATTAAACATATCCTAGATCTATCTAATTACAAATAAAGTGTGTTTTGTCAAAGGATTAGCCAATTCTAAATGACATATGTTCTTAACATGATCCACATATGTCCTAACAACACTCTAGCTATGTGGTCTCTTAATTGTAAAGTTTTGCTCATCCACATAATACTGTATCTTTTCAATATACATGTACATGAACAACCTCTCTTACGATTGAGCCTTACATATGTATTTATTATATTGCCTCAAATTCCAATTATGACTTGGAAAGTCAATTAGGTTTCCTAGTTGAAGAAGGAAAAATTAATATAAGTTTCCTTTGTGTGGAAGGAAAGACTATTCATTGGTGTGGAAGGAAAGTCTATCCCTTATTAAACAAGTAATGTATTCTTTGTCCAAGAGAGAATATGAAAAGAGTCTTATAAATAGATAATGTTACAATGAATTTGATGGCTTTGGCCCAAGGGTCCTCCCTATGGGGAGAGAGAGAGAGAGAGAGAGATTTTCTCTTGGGAGATAGGCAAGGAGGAGAGAGCAAAGTGTTTCCGCTTTCAAAAAGATAACCAAGGAGGAGAGAGAAAAATGTTGCCTCCTTCGAGAAGATAGCCAAGAAGGAGAGAGTAAAGGATTGCTGCCTTTGAGAAGAAAGCCAAGGTGAGCTATATGGAAAAGAGAAAGAAGAAGAAAAGAAAGCTAAAGAGGAGAGAGTAAAGTGTTGCCGCCTTCTAGATAAATAATTAGTGTGTGTGAGAGTAAACAAAAATAAGGAGAATTTTCTTTAGTCGTGAGACATACACAAGAGATATTGTAATTGATTTAAGAATAGTGAAATTGATTCAAAGTTTGTCCCGTGATTTTTCTCTTCAAGGAGAAAGGGTTTTCACGTAAATATTTGTGCTTTTATATGTGATTGCTATTTGGAATTGGTGATAATATTATTCATGACCCAACATTTATATCCCTCAAAGTTGGTTAAGGGTTTAGAGTAGGGCCAAGGGTGGAGCTAGAAATTTATGTTTGGGGGGGGGGGGGGGGGCAAGTTATAGCACTAATATATTTACCAAGACAACACACCCTTCCTCCACACACACACACATAAAAAAAAAATACACATACTTTTTTATTTGATAAGTTATATATATACACACACCAAAAAAAAAAAAATAAGAGCTTAGTATTTTCAATTAAGATTATGTTTGATGATGATCTTTCATTAAATAAAATTCATTTTTATCATTTTCTTAGAGAAATTCTTAAAAAAATTCATTTTCAATATAGATTTTTCAAATTTTATACTAAAATAAGTAAAAAAATCTTTCAATTGAACTGATGAAATTTTCAAAAACATGAATAATTAAAAACTTAGAGGAATAAGTTATGCTCCAAACATATTTGAAACTATCTTACTCTAACTCATTATGTGGTAACTAAAGAGACATTTCATGTGTAGTTTTAGGGTACACTTGGTAAATTATAACGGTAATTACATAGGAATATAAATAAGTAATACAAGGAATATAAGATGTTGTAATATAATACTTATTACTATTCAATTATTTGGTGACAATATAATAATAGAACCCTGGAGACAATGGAATGACAGATTTTTAAATCAAACTTAAGATATATTTTAGAAAATATCTTACTTATATAATTATATTTCCTAAAAAATAATATTTATTAAATTTAAAAGAGAGATTAGTTTTTTTTTACTTTTTTTATTTTCATATTGGTTATGTGTATATGGGAAGTTTGTTTATTTGGAATATATTAATTTTAAAAATTAATACACCTACTAGGGAATAACTATTACAAACCTTTTAGAGATGATTTTTTTTTTTTTTTTTTTTTTGAGATTCCCCTTTTAGAGATGAATAGTTATTCCTCATTTTAAATAATAACTATTCAAATGGAATGATTATTCCATGTAATAAAAACATAACCAAATTACTGAATAGCTAAACCATAAAAATAACTATTACATTACAGTATTTATTACAGTTTACCAAATATACCCTTAGTGACAAGATTATTTTAATGAGTCAATGACTTGTTAATCGCTACATAATGGGTTGAAAAAGATAGATCCAAACATATTGAATTTCGAACTTTATCAAATATTTAATAGATATAAAAGTACATTTTACAATAAAAAATAAATTTGCAAAAAATAAAGTTATGTCTCCATAACTATTAGACCAATTATTATTTTTAAGAGCATCATTGAACTAATTCAAATATTTAGAGGGGCCAACTCTTATTTTTTAGGCTAAATTTTGAAAACATTAAAATAATTATATATATATATATATATATATATGTATGTATGTATGTATTAAGGAAAATTTCATTTTTTTTGGGGGGGGGGGAGGGGGGTGCGGCATGGCTCCCCCACCCATGTACATGGCTCCACCCCTGAGTAGGGCTATAAATGAATCAAACTTAGTCAAGTAGTGAATGCTCAAGATCAAATTGACAAAAAAAGTAAAATGTTTAAGCTCAGCTTGAGCTCGAATCAAGCCTACAAACAATGTTCAGGCTCAAGCTAGAATCAATCTTGCAAATAATGTTCAAGTTTGAGCTTGTCTTAACACCCAAAAGCTTCAACTTGGCTTGGTCCATTAGTCAAAACAAACTCAAGCAATATTAAGCTCAAACTCGAATTCAATATCAAACTTTAATTAATTTTAAAATAACTAATTTTTATTGAACTATATTAGGATTTATTTAGTTGAGGTTTGATTAATTTTTATAAATTCATATAAGTCCTTGTGGGCTCAACCCCATCTTTGCCAAACTATACCTCAATAGGGTTCTTGTAATTATGAGTATTTTAAAATTTCACAACAATTGACTAGTATTTTCTTCTAAAATATTCTCTCAAATATATATATATATATATATATATATAGAGTTCAAATTTTGGAAATCTCCATTAGATATATCAGGAAGTGTAAATTAACCTAAAAATCATTGGTTGAGAATCTTGTTTAATATAGGTAATTACATTTGCAAAATAATATTACATTTTAAGGCTTTTATTTATTTATTTATTTATTTTATGTATAATACAAGTACATTTTAAGGCCTTAATAAGCAAAGTATACAAAAACGTTGGGGAGGGGGCTAAGTAGAGTATTATTACTTTGGATGAGTAACTGTTGGCTTGGATACCACTACCGGTTAGAGATACAGGGCGTTTGGATATCGCTTATTTTGCTAAAATTGAAAAATTATTATTAAAAGTACTATAAATAAAAGTAAAAGTTAATCGAGATAGTACAGTAGGGTTCATAAATAATACCAAAAAGTACAGTAAAACTCATAAATAATAACAAAAATAAACTGAACAGTAAAATAATTTTCATTTTTTATTTCCACCCAAACGCACACACAGGGAGAAGACTGAATCACAAAAGTTGAAATTGCCAACAAAAATATCCCTAGGCAGTTGGGAAGGGATTAAAGCCGGCTTGCACCATTTTCTCTAATGGCCGAAAGAGCGGCTTAGGAAGGTTATCCCACCCGTACCAATCCCACCCATCACACCTGTGCGGCTCAAGATTCTGGGGGACTTGCTCTGGATTTGCCAAGACTGCACTCATGAAGATGGTGACATAATGGGCTGGCTCTGGTTCCTCAAGGAAAAGATGGTTTTTGACCGTTAATAGCTCCATTTGCTTGATGTCCAATCCAGTTTCCTCCTTTAATTCTCTGCTAGCACATTCCTCAAAGCTTTCCCCTGAAAAAAAATATATTAAATAAAGAATATATTGATGTAATGGATGTTCAATTACGCTACACTTGTTTAGAGTATCAATAGCATTAAGCTAAAAAAAATTTACTTATTTGTCATTATAAAAAGTTATTTTATTTATTTTACCTACATATATACTATAGTAGTGGATTTATTTTAACTTTCAATACAATAAAAAAAATATAAATATCATAATAAAATAAGATATTTACTATAATAAAATAATATATCCATTACACACTACCATCACAACTACACATACAACCGAGTAGAGAATAAAAAATTATTATTTTTTAGTTCTAAGCTACAGTGTACATCCATAAATAGATGTTTATGGATGTGCACGGTAACAATGAAGCTCAAAAAAATAGGTTTAGCTCCACTGCTGTATGGGTTTTTATGTTTTGGTGGAGCTAAAATAGTTTTTTAGCTCCACTGCTACAAGTGCTCTTAAAAACGATGGTACTAAAAAGGCAAATAAATAAAAAATGCTGCTTTAATTGATTAAAAAAAAAAAAAAAAAACTCAATATTACCTGCTGCATTTTGGCACTTGTTAATATATTTTATTTAATATTTTTAAATTTTTCTAAAAGTATAACTTTTACAAATTAATGTGTTACAAATATTATATATTTTTTAAATAGATTTATCATACTTATTGTCAAATCAGTTTGCAACAGAAAAAAAACACATTTTTCTTTAAAAACAATGAAATTTAAAAAATAAAAATAATTAAAAGTATCCCATTGCAATATGAAAACATATTTTCCGCCAATTTTAATAACACAATTTTCTTTAAAAGGCAAAGCCAAATACCTTTTTCTTTTTATTTTTCTTTTTATGTTTTCATTTAAAATTACTCTTTTTCTCTACAATATCCTAAGCCCAAAAGGGTTCTTAAAATTAAATATGACCAAACATATCTAAGTTTGGGTTAGAAACATGTCTAACTAAAATGGATTGTACAACTTATGACACTTATCTAAACTTTAACATGTTTTATTAACTTAGTATGACCAAAATTACTTTCACGTTTAAACAATAAACATAAGTAATAAATAAATTCTTCTAAAAAAAAGTAATAAATAAATTTAAACATATTATTTTTTTTCTTCTTTTTAATACAAATAAGTGAACAAAAAAATTAAAACAGACTAAAAATTAAATTTTAAATAATACATAAATTCTTAAGTTTTTAATCCAAAGTTTATTACTCTAATAATTTGATAAATAAATAAATAAAATAAAATAAAAACGGATACCATTACCAAATTTGAACTTCAGGTGCACTTTTTGTAGTATACAAAATATTAAATAAAGTTAACAGAATAATAGCGAAAATTTTAAATTTTATCCAAAAATACAAAATTATGGTTGTTACAGTCTTTTTTTTAACCCAATTAATTTAAAGAATTAATATATAAAAAAAAAGTTTGAAAAGAGAATAATATCTCATATCTCATTGAAAATAATTAAGAGTAAAAATATATTACACAATTTTTTTATGAAATAACTTTGTTAGATTTAATTTATTTAATACTTTTCTAACAATTTTTATGTATTATAGATGACTAAAAAAAATTTTAATATAAAATTGAAAGCAAATAAAATAAATGAGTAATTGAATATTCTTGCTATTTTCTTTTTAAATAAATTGTTGTTTCTTTTGCAAGCAAAGTTAGATGTTTTTTTTCAAAGGATAAATGAACATATTTTGTTCATCCTAAAAAATCAGCTATCTTGAGCTAACCTACCATTTTAGCATGTCAAGTGAGTTTGACCCATTTTTCTTAGGTCCAAAAATCCTCATCTTCATCCATATACATATTTATTTTTCAAATTTGCGAGAGTAAGGAGTCCAAATCTTCTTCTTCTTTTTTCTCTTTTTTTTTTTTTTTTTTTTCTAAGAAAAATGGTTTTTAAAACTCTTCAAGTATGTAACCATTCCCTCAAGTGTGTGTAGTTTCCTTTCTCACACACGTTAATTTATATTATTGTGAGGTCCCCTTGCATCCCCATACCCCACAAACACTTATACTTGTGGAGTGATCATCAATACAAGGATGTATGGTAGTAATAAATGTGTTATTACAATGGATATATATATATATATATATATATTTCTCGTAATAGATATGATTTATGATGGTGTTATGATAATTATTATTATTCTTATTTTTTGATAAGTCAATAATTGAACTATAAAATTTTTGCCATTACATTACATGAATACCCTTTATCATTAAATTATGATAGTCATAAAATTTTAATATATGCAAAATTTAAATGCAACTACTTTATTCAATCATAAGTTGGGTTAAGTCACAAGTGAACCCTGGCAGGAGAGAGATGTTTAATGGGTTCCATGACAAGGAAGGTTAATCTTCCAAGATGCATTGTGGGCATTATAAAATAAGAGTATCCCGTTAACCTTTTTTTTGAGAAGAAGATCCCCCAGCTACTTGAAAAAAAAAAAGTAGGAAAATTTATACAGTTTAATACAGAATTTCAAACAAACAAAAAAAATTAAATAAATAAAAAAAAAAAAGAGAGAGAGAGACCAAACTCAAGATGGCCGCCTGGAAGAGAAAAAGTGGAGTGACCAACAGAGGAGCGGCGGCGCCCAAGGAGGACCTTTTTCCCCCTCAACAAGAAAACCACCACTGCTACTTCCACTGCCCTTTTGTTATTCTCCATTTTCTACAATGTTTTGAACACAACACCACACGACGCTCTGCACTCCATTTACAATTGGAATGAGTATTATATGTACAATATGAACCACTACTTGACAACAAAAAAAAAAAAAGCTAGCTCAATAATATGTTCAATATATTACAACACAGTACACACCCGTACAACATAGGCTACGTACACTACCACTTTATATTTCGTGTTATTCCTACTAATATGGATCCTATGATTTTTTTAAAAAAAATTATGGTGCCACAACAAAAAGTATAATTTTTTTCACAACTTACTTATATGCCACACTCTTTTACAAACTACAACTCGTCACATAATTGAGTTATGAACAAAGTTGTGTCTTCTGTTGTGGCACCAAACTTTTTTTTTTGAGGGACTATGGGTCCTATGATGATGCCAACCCCAATCCTATCCATAATAAAAGTATAAAACATTTCGGTATTTCTCTTCAACTCTCAACTAAAAAAAAAAACTACTATAATACATTCACGAACACGGCATGATGTTTGAAACATCAAACCACGAAATCCCTTTTTTACCCTCAGCCAGCATAATAGGCTATAAAAATGAAAAAGTTAATTCCTAAAAACCCAAGCAAAACAGCCGTTCAGCCCCTGTGTGACTAAGGGTCAGTTTGGTAATATTGTTTTAGTAACATAGTTTAAGTATGGTGAAACTATATTATTTGTCCGTTATGTTTATCCTATGAGCGTAATTAGTCTCTTAAATTTCAAATGAGCGTTATTAGTTCCTTATATTTTAAAAGTGTGCAGTATTAGTCTTTCTGTTAACTGCCATTAATAATATTGCTTATGTGGCTAACAAGATAGTGATCTAGTAATTTTTTTAATGATGTGGCATTTTTTAATTAAAAAATTGCAAAAAACATTTTACACATCATAAAACCATTAATTCCAAAATACTTGACCCGGCAAGTAGCGGGTAATACCAAATTCAAGAACTGAAGTGGGAGCAATGGTGGTCAACGACAAGATTTTTCTATTTTTAGTCAAATTCTAGGTAGACAGGGTTTGAGCAATGGGTCAAATTCAATGCTCGTTATCTTCAAAGTTCACTTTGTCTTCATTCAATATTAATTTCTCCCTCTGATCGAGCACCGCCATAGTTTTCTATTTAATCAAATTCTAATTCACATAGTTCTGTTAAACAAAGAAAATAATTGTTTGATATTCTTTTTAAAAAAATTTTGAAAGTTCAAATATGTGTATAAACACCCTTGAACGTTTAGACCCCCAAATTACAACTTAACCAATTCAAGCATTATGTCAAACAACTAGTGTGCGGAAAATTAACATAAGCTATAATATGGAATTGGAAAAACTAACTAAGCCAAATTAAAATCTCAACCCACAGCAGATAAAAAGGCAAAGATAAAAGGGAAGAAAGATGCAAACACAAAGACAACACGCGATGTATTATCGAAGAGGAAACTGAAGCCCTCGGTGTAAAACCTCTCCGCCGCCCTCCAAACGGTAAACAATCCACTAGAAAATGTAGTTGGGATACATGGACAGCAATAGACCCTCCAAGCCTAATCTACCCAGTGCACCTAAGCCCTCCAAGCTTCTTGCTCCAACGAAGTTGCGCCAAACCTTTTTCTTTTCTCACTTCCTGGATTCCGCTACTAGACCATAGCATCAACCAATGTAGATTGGTTCCTTCCTAACTGCTTCCCAGAAATCCAAACAGCTCTCTCACAGTGATGAATTTGGTGAGAACAAGGTTTGGTAAAATGCCTCTCAAGGATTTGATAATGGAGAGGAAGAGAGTTGAGGAATTTGAAGAAACTCTAATGTATAGATTGTGGGTGAATCAATCTTGTTTTTCTTTAGGGTTTCTCTCTCAAAATTCTCTCTGGAAACCCTCTTTCATTTGTGGGTAAAAGGGGTATTTATACTAGAGTAAGAGAGGAATATGAAACGTCAAGATTTACAAAACAGGGGTGGCTCGCGGCTTGACCTCGCAACTTGACTGAGTCGCGAGATCCAATCGCGAGATAACCGTATGGCCAGTTGTCCTGTTTTGTCCTGTAGTGCTCCAGCTAGCATGACTGTTCACCTTCTGGCATACTTGGCACGTGTGCTGCGTCTAGCGGCTTGAAGCCGCGAGCCACCCGCGAGAACAAGCCACGAGTCTCTGTTTTCTTGCACACTCTTGAGCAATCAACACTCTATCTCACTCACTACCCTTACAACAAACCCACCTAAATACAGGGTTACTAAATGCTGAAATACAAGCAAATTTGGCACGGAATAAAGCCAATAAAATGGTTGATTAAATTCAACCTTACAATCTCCCCCTTTGGCTATTCCGTGACAAAACCCTAAAACAGACTCTAGACTTAACATGTGAGTTGGGAACAGTTGAACAAAACTCACTCACACCTAACTCTAGAAGCTGTGAAGTACTTGAATCATAAGAACATGAAACTCCTGAAACACAACAATACACCATGATCATTGTATGCAGAAAAAACATGAAATGCATATGAAACAAGCTTAAGGTGATCAAGCAAAGATGGAGTGAAGATTCAAATCAAGGCTTGATCAACCAAGTAATCACCACAAGGTAGTGATCACAGTGCTCATTCACACTTGGAATGAACACTTGAACATACAACTTAACAAGAACAAGGCAAGATACTTGTATGCTCAACACTCAACCAATGCATAATACACAAAGTATATGCATCTAGGAACAATCCTACAAGGGCACAAGAGTGACAGTACATAAATCAAAATGCAAGACATTTAGATAGAAGTACTGATTTCAACATAGTATAAAAGGCTGCATTAAGCAAGGTACAAACCATAAAGCCTACAGAATATGCATAAAAACATTAACCCTAAAAGTTTACATAAGCACATGGGTACAAAAAGGTACAAAACACAATAGGTTGAATAACATCAACAATGTATATAAAAGATTAACCCAAGATTATAAGTTATGAGTTAGAAACAAGAACACACCAAAACCACAGTGTATCAAACCTATATAAACGCTAAAAGTCCAAAAACATAAACCTATAAGTTTAGAGGATAAGACTTAAAACAAAAGTATGTCAAAAGTATGTGTGTACTCCCCCTATCACTATGCACAGTTCCCTTTGAACTTTCTCCCCCTTACTAAATGCTCTCCCCCTTTTTGGCACGAATAGCTAAAAACTGTCGTCCAACTTTCGTTGAATAGTATCTAACTGATTCTCCATAGTCTCGAGACGCATTTGAACATGGTTGTTTGTGGAGTAGAGAAGTGTCACAATCTCATCAATGCGTTTCTGAATATGTTCAAGTAAACTACCCACTCTATCAGTATGAGGATCAGTCTGTGTTTGCGGAATACTAGCTTGTGGAACTTCAGGAATATCATGCGAAGTAGATGTGGTATGTGCAGGTGTCTCTGACTCAGTGGTAGATGAAGTAACCGGAGAGATGTGTGCACTCTTTGGAGTTTTAGAGGAGTGACTTCTGCTAGCTTGAAGAGAGTACATGGAAATAGGACGCTGACGGGTCAATATTTTTCCATCTGTAGGAGGAACAATGCCTTCACGAAGAATGAGCTTCATGATGAGACTGCAAAATGGAATAATTCCTCGAGCTGCAGTACGAACCGTGGTCTTTCTCATGGTGTAAAAGATGTGAGCACAGATATCAATGGGGGCTCCTGTAATAAGATAGGAATTGAGCTCTCCCAAGATTTATGAATGTAGTGTTGGACAGTGGATAGAGATTAGAGAACATGATCAACTTCAATGTGATCAGCTCTGGTGCAAACTTTGCGGTGCTGATGGATGTGCCTGCTGTGTATACTTCATGATTAGATCCTAGGATTTGTAGAATGTCTTGAATCTCTGGAGTTCGATCATCGTATGGAGTTAGATCCACATTCTGAGGTCTAGTGATGCCGAGAACCTCGGCAATGGAGTTTGGGGAAATGCCAAATTCCTTTCCTCTAACCCAGAAAATAAGTTCAACTCCAAGATCACTTGCATTGGAGAAGCATTCCTTAACCAGTTCATCCATTGGATCGAAAAAGTTCCCAAACAAGTTTGCCCAATCTCATGGCTCAAAGATTCGAGGGATAAAAGTGGTCCCTAAGGTGTTAAACTCCACCACCCGTTCCACTATAGGAGTTGACTTGTCAAAAATGTTTGAGTAGATGTGTGAGGTAAGCGGAGTTCTAAACCTCTCCTCATTGGAGTCTTGAGATGCCTGTGATGAGAGTCGAGTCCTTTTAGCAACTGGTGTTGCTGGATCGTCAGCAACAATGTCTTTACCCTTGGAAGATCGACGAGACATCTGCAAGAGAATAGACCCATAGCAAAGAACCAACAACAGTACCACACAAGATAAATATCAACATGATTCGATGCAAATAGAAGTGAAAAACAGAGATTTTAATACATAAATACAAACTTAAGACAGTTCAGACCCAAACAAAATTCCATCAATACTAAGGTGCACAATATGACAGGTGCAACAAAATGGTGATAGAGCAAAAGAGCATAGAGAGACACAAATTCAAATAGAACTGTCAATGAGACAATTTACCATGACCATGATATGCATACAAAGACAGCATTCGAACATTAAGAATGGATATCATAAAACATACCACATAAGATATGAACATGGATAAAATTTCAAAATGAAGAATCAGAACATTCAAAATAGAACACATGGCAGTGAGACACAACATTTAGAAAACGAAGTTGTTTTAAAGGAATATTTTGAAGATGCCATCACACACGATATGTTAGCATAAAACACAGTAAACCAAAACCGCAAGCTAACATCAACACACAAACAAGTGAAAGGAGCAAGTCACATAAATACCAAACCCATTTAACAAAAGATTTTCAGAATCAACAACAGGCAAATAACAAAACAATGAAAAAGCACATTGTGACCACTCAACATGAAAACGGATGAAATCAACAACAAACATAACAAGCCATACCCATCACACAAAGAGAGGAATGTTTCGAACACAGTATCAATCCAAATGGTAAGAAAATCATCCATGAAATAGGGAAAATGAGATGAGGAAAACAAGACCCATACCTTTTCTTGATGATTTGGATAAGAAATGAAGCACCAATGAAGTTTGAAAATGGGTACACGGAGTGTTTGGGAATGAGACAGTTGAGAAAGAAGATGAACAGTCACAAAAGTTTGAGGGAAAACTGAAAAAGATTTAAAAACTGCCCCTATTTTTGCCAAACACGCGTTTTTTGCGACTGAAGAGAGTCACCACAAAGTCGCCAGTTCAAGCCACCAAAACACTCAAAGATAAAAATTTGAAAAATTTTTCTAAGTGTTTTTCGTGACTGGAAGGTCTACCCGCGAGAGAGTCGCGAGCTGAGCCGCGAAAATCTCTGAGTAACCCTCGCGACTGGACCTTCCACTCACAATCAAGTCGCCAAAAATGACCCGCGAGCACGCGACTGAGGATCGCGACTTGAACAACCCGCGACTAAATCGCCAAAACAGGGTAAAACTGAATTTTTGAAATTTTCAAAGTTTGAGAACAAAATACTTTCCAAAAACACCTAAAACTCTGAAAAATCTTTTTGTGCTTGAATTAACAAAGATTGAGCATGTGAAAACACATTTCAACAAGTACAATCACACAAATGATTATGGCATTTATCAAATATAAACTTGTGTGTTGTGTGTGGATATCAACAATGAGATAGACCTTAGTCTAGTGTGAAGCTTCAATGATCAATTCAACCAAGGCATACACAATTAGCACTAGATCATGTGAACTATCTCAATTATAGAAATATGTATATATGACCTCCCACAAAACTTGATAACATATCTTGGAGCTTTACATTTGACTCCATTTTTAATCATAACATTTGATCTTTTTGATCCTTTGAGACAATTACCTCTCATTGTGAGAGTGATATATGATAGTTCACTCTAAAGAACTAGCCTTTGGCTTTTTGAATAAACATTCATTTTAATATAAGGTCGCTTACCCTTTTTCCTAGTCGAATACTAGAATGTGCGACAGGCTTTTGCAGCTCAATATCTCTTTTCATTTGGAGATTTACATTTGGTGAGCTCTTTTTAGCAAAAACAAAAATAAAGAGTAGGAAGATATATAGACACAGGTCTATGCATGACTCAAGATCATCATAACCATTCACTAATCATTCATGACAAGTTTGAAGATCTATTTACAACAATCACATAGATTTCAAGATTTCTCTCACAGTGATATGAGTGCAAAGAAACAAGCAATGCTCGAAAATGCACAAAGCCATTAGTACAAAGGTACAAGGCAAAATAGGTTTTGAGACAAAAGCTCAACAATGTCAATCAAACTTTTTGAATTTCTAATTTTTATGTGATTTTTGGATTTTTGACACTAGAAGAAAAAGATTGATCAAAAACAAAAGAAAACCAAGAGTATGCACAAATAAACAAACACACAACCATCAACATAAACAACAATCAATCAAACAAACATTGTCACAAAGCATAGGAAGTATTAATGCATGGACATGTTGTAATGCTTATGCATGAGTACCCTTTTTCACTCACACGTCACTTGCGTTTGGGGAGATTTCCTTATAGGATTGGGTACGGGAGTTAGGGCTTTCAAACCTTCGTGAGAAGCTTTCCAAGCAGTTGTTGAATGCATCAATCATCTTCATCACATTCATCATTCTGGGATCACTATTTTGATCTCTCGATTGTTCACCTGCCCAATTTCTTCTATCATTTCTAGGTCCTCGTGACCTTTGAGGAGTTGCACTATTCTTTGCTCTCAGCTTTTGGCAATTTAGTCGAGTATGCTCTTGAAGTCCGCAATGATGACACACATAAGTTGATCTAGGACCACTTTGTGGTCGTGGACGAGACTTGGCACGAGATTCAGACCTGCCCACATACTGATTGCGAGGATTCAACAACCGTTGGTTCTCCACATTCTTCTTCTCCTCCATCTTGAGCTTTTCAGCAGTAAGGTCAACTTCAACTGGATCTTTAGCCTTTACAAACTTCACTTCTTTAGTGACAATTCCAGGTGAGCTACTTCCTCTGGTATATCCCAATCCGGATTTGTCTGTAAAACTCTTTTGAGATGAAATAACATCATCTAGCTTCTTGGTGGTGACCCTCTCTATTTTAGCATTTGCTTGCACAACCTCTTACTCAAGAAATCTCACTTTTGTGTAAACTTCTGACAGCTCACCATTCAATGTCTCTATCTCACATTTGGCCTCCCTATATCGGATTAGGAGACTTTTATAGTCCTCCTTTGCCTTCTTCATTTTTCTCACAGCAGCCTTGGCCACCCTTGTGTACTCACTCGACTTCTCCAGAAGTGAGTTATAATTCTCCTGAAGATTGGTTGTGCTTTCATCTTCTTCAGCATCTGATTCTTCAACAATTCCCAGTGATTCTTCATCACTATGTCCTCCAAGGTCTCGTACAAGCAGATTCAACTCGTCTGAAGACTCAACATGAGCAATAGTCATAAAAGCTGAGTAGTTCCCCTCTCCATCACATCTTTCTTCAGATTCTGAGTCGGATGAATCCGAGTCACTCAATGTTATGGCATACACTTTGCCTTTCGATTTCAAATAATTCGGCCATTCTTTCTTAAAGTGTCCATGCCCGTTACATTCGAAACAAGTGACACCTTGTGTAGGTTGGGATTCTTTTCCATCTTTCTTTTTTAATTCCCTTTTCTCCCTTCCAGAATTTTGGAATTTTCTTTTATCACCAAATTTGCCATTATTTTTGAATTTCAAGAACTTTCTAAATTTTTTAACAAGGTATGCAACATCTTTGTCAACCGCATCTTCTCCCGATGAGTCTTGATCTTCCACCTTCTCATTAATGGTCTTAAGAGCAAGAGATTTACTCTTCCGTTGATTGGGTAGTGACATCTCATAAGTCTGAAGAGAACCAACCAGCTCCTGGACTTTGATGTCATCAAGGTCCTTGCTCTCTTCAATCGCTGTCACTTTAGCATGAAAACTTTCCGGCAATGATCGAAGGATCTTCCTTACAATTTTAGAATCCTCCGTTTTCTCCCCCAAATTGAATTTGCTAACAACCACCTCATTTAGCTTCCCATAGAAAGAGTCAACGGACTCATTCTCACTCATTTTGAGCTCCTCAAACCGAGTGGTCAGCATTTGCAACTTGGTGTCTTTCACTTTCTTCGTGCCTTCGTAGGTGGTTTCCAATATCTCCCATGCTTCTTTGGCAACGATAATGTGGGAGATCCTGTGAAATTCATCTAGAGACACACCACAGAAAATAGCATTGAGTGTTTTACTATTAGCATTAGATGCAACGAGTGCTGCCTTATCCCATGTGGATTTGGCTGCCTCAGGCCTAGTCCAACCAATCTCAACAGCATCCCAAACTTTCATCAATTGAGCAAAGAAATGCTCTCATGCGAACCTTCCAAAAAGCATAATTACTACCATCAAAATATAGAGGTGCATTTAGGGATTGAGACCGATCCATCTCAATAGGGAGTCAAGGATCACACAATGGTATTGAAACTAATAAAATTGTACCCGCTCTGATACCAATTGAAAGTTTAAATATGTGTATAAACACCCTTGAACGTTTAGACCCCCAAATTACAACTTAACCAATTCAAGCATTATATCAAACAACTAGTGTGCGGAAAATTAACATAAGCTATAATATGGAATTGGAAAAACTAACTAAGCCAAATTAAAATCTCAACCCACAGCGGATAAAAAGGCAAAGATAAAAGGGAAGGAAGATGCAAACACAAAGACAACACACGATGTGTTATCGAAGAGGAAACCGAAGCCCTCGGCGTAAAACCTCTCCGCCGCCCTCCAAGCGGTAAACAATCCACTAGAAAATGTAGTTGGGATACATAGACAGCAATAGACCCTCCAAGCCTAATCTACCCAGTGCACCTAAGCCCTCCAAGCTTATTGCTCCAATGAGGTTGCGCCGAACCTTTTTCTTTTCTAGCTTCCCGGATTCCGCTACTAGACCGTAGCATCAACCAATGTAGATTGGTTCCTTTCTAACTGCTTCCCAGAAATCCAAACAGCTCTCTCACAGTGATGAATTTGGTGAGAACAAGGTTTGGTAAAATGTCTCTCAAGGATTTGATAATGGAGAGGAAAAGAGTTGAGGAATTTGAAGAGACTCTAATGTATAGATTGTGGGTGAATCAATCTTGTTTTTCTTTAGGGTTTCTCTCTCAAAATTCTCTCTGGAAGCCCTCTTTCATTTGTGAGTAAAATGGCTATTTATACTGGAGTAAGAGAGGAATGTGAAACATCAGGATTTACAAAACAGGGGTGGCTTGTGACTTGACCTTGCGACTTGATTGAATCGCGAGATCCAGTCGCGAGATAACCGTATGGCCAGTTGTCCTGTTTTGTCCCGTAGTGCTCCAGCTAGCATGACTGTTCACCTTCTGGCATGCTTGGCACGTGTGCTGCGTCTAGCGTCTTGAAGCCGCGAGCCACCCGTGAGAACAAGCCGCGAGTCTCTGTTTTCTTGCACATTCTTGAGCAATCAACACTCTATCTCACTCACTACACTTACAACAAACCCACCTAAATACAGGGTTACTAAATGCTGAAATACAAGCAAATTTGGCACGGAATAAAGCCAATAAAATGGTTGATTAAATTCAACCTTACAAATTTCCTTCATAATTTGAATTGTTACCTTGTCAGTGAAATTGAAGTTTAAAAGTTTCACAGGTTGTACAGAAGTACCACTTGAAGATTCAGTATAGCTTCGACGGAAGGGCCATTAGCTCCAGCAAGGCGTTGACGGTGACGTCAGTAACAATCAGCCATGTCCTCCAATTCACAAGTAACCAAACCTCCACCATCAGCCACAAACACAATCAACAAAACCCAAACCCAAACATTACTAGACTCAACCCAAAACTCCACACCAACTGAACTTCATCGGAAGCATCTTGCCTTTTGACCACCGATTGCTACCACTACAGTTCTTGAATTTAATATTACCGGGTCAAGTATTTTGGCATTAATGGGTCTGAGATTCTGATGTGTAAAATAATTTTTGTAATTTTTTTATTGTAAAATGCCACATCATTTAAAAAAAAAATATTAGATCACTATTCCATATGTCACGTAAGTTATAACACTAACGACAGTTAACAGAAAGATTAATACTGCTCATTATTAAAACTTGAGTGACCAATAGCACTCATTTAAAACTTGAGGGACTAATTTTGCTAAGAGGGTAAACTTCAGGGACCATTAGTGTGGTTTCGCCTTTAAGTATTGTAGAAATACATGTGAGTGAAAAAGTGTTGTGAAAATACACGTTGTATTGTTTAAATAACGAAAACTGTTATTTAAATACCCCTACCAAACACCCCCTAAAAAACTCAACTTTCTTTCTCATCATGACCATTTTAGTTCTTCTCCGATTTTTTCTCCACCATTATTCTCACTCTTGATTCTGTAATCGGTTTTAATTAGGGTCATATTAACGGATATCTTTAGGATAATGATTAACAATTCATTTTAGAAAAGTTTGATATTGTTTTTATGAGAGATGAAAAAAAAAAATATATCAAAATATTAAATTAATTTTTTTTTCTTTTCTCATGAAAATTTTCTTAAAATGAATGGTTAACCACCCTAGAAGCATCCTTAACATTTCCCTTTTATTCTCACTTCTAAACTCTCCATTCAACGGGTCATGTCATAATGATATGAAAAGACATTCTAGAATATTATAAAATTTAGTTTTATTTTTTATTTAATTTTTAAGAATCTAATATTATTTTAGTGTTTGTTTATATGTATATTCCTGTGATTTTTTTTTTAGAGTTGAAACTAGTATATTATTGTAAAATGTGATCCTTTATTTTAATGTTTATTAAGATATTAGTTTAAAAAATAAAAATATTAATAATATAATTGTTCTAACTTTTGGACAAGTTTACTACAAACCAATAACTAGACCATTCACTTAAAAAATTAATACAACTACATATTTTGAAATTTTAAATAAATAAATTGAAAAAAATATATATAATATAAAATATTTTAATATTTTAATATAAGGTTTCAAATCATTTCATCTATATAACATGTTTGCTCGCGATAATTGTGGCCAATTAATAATTCTCATATGTACTAGTACTAGCTAGTGCATTTGAGAATTTTTAATTAGCTAGTTGTAACTATGAATAAGTCACACATACCTAGTCCATGTTCCTCAAGCATACCTATTATATTATATTATATTATACACACACACACAAACACACACATATATCTATATATATTGTAGGGATAAGAGGCCCAGAAAGGGATATTGGGCCGTGGGTCATGTCCGAGGACATTAAGTTGTCCGAGAACAAGAAGACATTAACAAGAACATACAAAGTAGTGGGCTGTGAAAGAATTCTAGTCGTAAAGGGTTAGGAGTGTAGTCCAAGGATAAACACCTCCTCGGCTAAGCAGGGCAGAGGTCAAAGACCCGACCTTTCATCAAGGACAATGCACCAGACTGTCATACTGATAAGGATAAGCATCAAAAGGGAATAAGACAAAGGCAAGCTGAGAAATATCTAGGAGAAAGCTGCTACCACCGCATTGAATGTTCTGCAGCTAACTCTTTGACCGTATTAATGTGGAGGTGATACCTGAACAGTAATATTCAATCTTACAGCTAGTCCTAAGGACTTCAAGAAAGTACTAATGGGACAAGGATCAAAACCAACAACTTGATTTACATGTGGAGGGCTAAGATGAAGTGAAGTAGGGGAATATAAAGAAGAAAACCTCATTACAATGGGGTCATCTGAGAATTGGTAGAAAAAAGACTGTAGTCACAAGAGCTGTAACGGTGTTTAAGTTCAACATAAATATATAAGAATCACCCTCCTCGGACTTTGCTGAGGAATATTTTCCTTGCATAAACCCGTTTGTTTTCATTTTTTAGCAGCCTTTAACCTATAGTGATTGTTATCCAACTCATTGAAATCTAGTTTCTAGCATACTCTCTACAAATTGATTGTATTGAACTCTTTAGGTCTTAGTCCTTTTCATTTTTGGGCTTGAGAACCAAAACGTGGCCTTACATATATTATATCAAAATATTTAATAAGTGGATTACATGTTTTTTATGTTTTTAATACACATGTCAAATTTCGTGCTAATTAGATATTATTTACTATATGATCCATAAATTTTATTTTTATGCATAATTTTAGATTACAACAAGTTGTAATTTAAACATTTTATTAATTACATATCTATTGATCTTTAATCTTTTGAAAATTTTACAAACATTAGGGATATAAGAAGAAAATATAATCAAATGATAGATTTGTTAAAATTTACATCCAATAAAAAGATATTGAGCAAATTAGTAGCAAAAGTTTTTCCTAATTTTTTTCAGTTTAAATGTAATAAAATACTAAGTGTATTTTTGCCTCCAGTTTATTTAACAAGTTTTTAGGTTTTAAATTTTATGTACAGTTTTTTTAAAATCTTTTTTTTTTCTTACTTTTTAAAATATAAATATACTTTAGTATTTTTTAGTAAAAAAATAATTTGCAAAAATTTAAATAAGTTGATGCTGAACACCCTTAAAGTCTGACTCATAAAAAGTATAAATATATATATATATATATATATTTTTTTTTTTTTCAAAATAGTAGTTAAGGAAGTTTGATTAAAATATAAAGTTATCTCAGTTTTTTCCAGTTAACTCAATTGGTAAAGTCTTTAATAGTTATATAAGAGATCTAGGATTCAATCTCTACTTATATCAAAAACTGATTGGTAATTTGGTCTAATGATAAAGAGCTATCATTAGGAGCGAACGCCATCGGTTGAAACTCTCTAAAGTAGGTTCCAATTAGTTCAACTGGTAAAATCTTTGATGGTTATATAAGAGACCTGAGATTCAATCCCCGCCTACACCAAAAATTGATTAGTGTCTTGGTCTAATGATAAAGAGCTATCATTAAAAGCGGACGTCATAGGTTAAAACTCTATTAAAATAAAATAAAGCTCCAAACCGTGCAATAACCTGAAAAAGTAATTTTTTTTCTCCATTTTTCCCCTTAGAGCATCCACATCAGTAGATGCAAAATCATGTAAAATAGAAAAAGACAACTTTTACACATTTTGCCTAAAAAATGCTTCACATCAGTGCTTCTAAAATTGTGTAAAAATGTGTATATCTCTACACGAGTTACAGTAACCGTGTAAATATACACGATTACTGTAGCTCATCCATTTATTATTTTATTAATTTCCTGTTTGCTCCTTTTTTTTCTCTTTCTTTTCTCCGTGCTCAACAAACTCAGTAACTTCTCCTCTACTAATCTTTTTCTTTTTCCTCAGATGCACACAAACACACCCACACACAAACACATTCACACAGACAAATCAACACAGAGATACACTTGCTCAAAAAAAAAAAAAAAAAAAAACAATGAGATACACAAACACACCCACACACGAACAAATCCAAACGGACAAACAACAAAGAGACAAATCGGTGCTTATCGGAACTATCGGTGCTTGACTGGAACGATCGGAGCTCGTGGGTCTTTCTTGATCAGAGCTCGTGGGTTTGGGTCTTGCCTGATCGGAGCTAAGGAGATACACTAACTGATCGGTGCTTTTGGATCGGAGCTAGGGAGATCGGTGCTTGCCTGATCGGAGCTGTGGATCGGTGCTTGTGGATCGGAGCTAGGGAGGATTAGACCGAGAGGGAGAGTTGATTCAGAAATGGGTATAGAGATGGGTAGAGAGAGACAGCAACAAATCAGAAAAAATGGGTATAGAGAGAGAGAGAGAGAGAGAGAGAGCGCGTATGTAAAGGGGTTAGTTGAGGAAAATAATAAAAAAATTGAGAAAATTGATTATTTAAATAAAAGATGTGATAAAATAAATGATCTGATGTGAGTGTTTTGTAAAAATAGATATGAAAAATAGAAAAAGTAAATTTTTAGTGTAAAAATGAATGTGTAAAATATACTAACTAATGTGGTTCCTCTTAGAGTCTCCTCAACCATACAAACAAGACCTTGGAAGTTGGAAGCTACCAACTAGTGTTCTGTTGTTTGGGCATTCACTCATTGCAACTTGCTAGTGCAATTTGCTAGTGCTGGTCTCGTAATTCCATTTTACTTTTTCCTCTTTTGACTATTTTCAGCCCTTAATTAATTTTTTTTTTTTTAAATGTCCTGCTTGGGCTGCTCTTACAGAAGTTGTACCGGCCCTCCAGTGTCGACTGAGATGTCCATTCATTACCAAAGAAATTGTGAAGTCCACTCTGGTGGCACCTCCGCTACCTAATTCAATTTTTCCCATTAATTAATGAAGGCTTTTGTTAACGGGTGCTGAGAGCACCCGTTAAAATTGATTTTTTTTTATTAGTAAAGTATTATTGCTTTTCGGGAGTATAAAAAAACTTGCTAAAGCAGCAGTTGAAGTGTCAGTAAGCATAAAAAATCGCACATTTTACCACATGACCGAAATACCCTTTTAATGTTCTTCCCACTTCCTTTCCTTTAGCAACATTTTCAAGTTGGTTTTGTACTATTCTTTTTTTCCTAGATCTACAAAACATCCACTCAAATGCCCCAAATTTCAAACCCAAGCCAAATTGTCAAAACTTTTTCACATCCACTCAAACGGCAGAAATTTTTCGTACGAGTATGCAAACTGGTATCGGAATACCCCACGTTTCACCTCGGGTCAAATTTCGGGCCGTTTCAGTCCATTCAGGAAAATTCTAGCCAATTCCGGCCGAGATGTAAATTTCTGCCGGTATTGGATTTGGCCTGTTATTTAAAAAAAAAAAAGGTTATATTTGGGAGTTCTTTTGATGATGAATTTGATCATTCTCTCATGGATGATGATGAGGAGGAGGAGTAAATCTTGTATTATTTGATATTTAGTTATTTATTTGTTAGAATTGACAATATTATGTTCTACAAGAATATATATAAATTATTTTTTAAAAACCCCGAAACACCTTGAAACGGTATGCTGAAATCGGCCGGTATCGAAATATTCTATTCCACTGGACAAACCGAAACAGGGTCTGAAACGGTATTAATAACAATGATTCATATATATATATATATATATATATCTGAATCATCTATCTGATAGAGTACTATCGATTCATCATACATCAGAGTAATCATTTTACTTCCAATCTCATGCACTAAAAGTCTCACTGTGCAAGAAATCATCAATGCCATTAAATTCACACAGCTGGTACAGCTCTCACACTCAGAGATGTCAATCACAATCTAATTTTTGCCAGTTTGTGCAATAATGCATTTGCTGCCTTCAATATGTGGCTGTGGAGGTTAGTTTCAATTTTTAAGTTATTTACTTCAGCCTTATGTTTAATTAGTTCGAGTTTTTGATCCATAAGATTCTATGTGACTGTGACAGTGAAATCTTACGAAAATGAAGGTAGAAGAGCAATGGAGGAGAGAGAAACGTATAGTGGATGAGAAAGAGAGAGCAAAGAGAAAAATATACATATTTTTGAGATTAGAGATAAGTATGGAATGTTATAAATAAATATAATAAATGAGATCTTTATCAAAATATCAACATTAATGAGTGCATTTTTTTTTTTTTTTTTTTTTTATTATAGGATCAACTTAAATCTAATGGTTTAGAAAATTTGTAACTCCTTAGAATTACACTAGGTGTAACTTGAATCTATATATATATATATAGAGAGAGAGAGAGAGAGAGAGAGAGAGGGAGAGAGAGTAGTAAAAAAATGACCATAGGAAAGGTTGTGATCATGGGTATTATATACCATATTCATGACAATAATGGTCTATAGTTATTGGTTCCCAACGGCTATTTTACTCATAAATTTCTAATGACTAGAAAATAAATAATAATAAAAGTGTTTGGAGCACACACCCACGCCAACAATCTACCACATATTACAAACACAAAATAGTAAAGGCAAACAATTAAAGAAAGCATGCATCAATATGTTTTGCTGTTTATGTTGATGTTTTATGTTTTTGTTTTAGGTTAGTTTAGTTTTTTGGGGTTTCTAACACACTTGTTTGATCTCACATGTTATACGTTTATTTGATTAAATCTCTAAAAATGTAGTTTTTTCGAATCTATATTCTGAAGAATGATTGTCTTCCTCAATTCTCAATCTTACGATCAAGTCTTCTAATCGCATCTCCTTGCGCTTATGTTTAAGGTAATTAAAATACAAAAATGACCCTCTAACTTTCTTTAGATTTCATTTTAATCTTCTAACTTTGTTTTCGTTCATTTCAGTCTTCTAAGTTTCAGATTTATTCAATTAAGGTCTTTTCGTTAACTTTTGTTAAAATTTTTTGAAAATTTTTTTTCAATCATTAATTGAATTTTTTAATTTAAAAAATTTGAAGAAAATTTTATAAAATTGAAAAATTAACTACAACATATAACAAAAGTCAGTGAAAAAACCTTAATTGAATAAACTTGAAAGTTAGAAGACTGAAATGAATAAAAGCAAAGTTAGAGGACTGAAATGAAATCTAAAGAAACTTAAAAGGTCAATTTCACATTTTATCATTTTTGAAATCTTTCCAAGATGGAGGCAGTTCCTCAATGATAGTAGCCACTTGAAATGATTCACTTACAAACATACCTTCAGCATATATTTCATGTAAAATTAACTACAATTCTTGCAATTGACTAAGCACAGTTTTGGAATCTACCATTTTTTAATCCACAAGTTTGCCCACAATGAACTTTTTAGTTCCAACATCTTCTATCTTATATTTCTTATCCAAGGAATCTCACAATTCTTTTGCTGTCTTGATTGAACTATACACATTATATAATGTATTGTCCAACCCATTCATAATATAATTTTTGTACAGGAAGTCAGCATGTTTCCATGCTTCCACAACAGCAGCCACTTGCCTATCTGTTTCATTTTTCTTGAGTTTTGAAGCATTCTCATACAAGAATTTTGCCAAATTTAGTGTTGTGAGATAGAACAACATTTTTTGTTGCTATCTCTTAAACTCAGTACCATTGAATTTTTCTGGCTTTTCTCCATGATTAACAGGAACAATTATAGGGCAGCAACAGGCACAATTTCATTCAAAATTTCTGTCAAAACAAAACTCCATCAGATTGAATTCTCAAAATCCAACCGAAGCATTTTTTATATTACACAACAATCTAGAAAAACATGACACGGCACTGCATTCAAGTATTACTTTAAGGCAAAATAAAAACATATATTATATAAGAAACCAACTAGTCACCGTGCAATGTCAGAATATACAAAAATATTTAAAGAAAAAGTCTGATGATACAATAGAAAGCATAATTTATGTCACAACTTACATTATTGTAACACTAGAACTATTTATATTTAAAAGATTTCGTTAATGTGTACCCTAAAGATATACAATAATTAATCATTTTTAACAAATAATTTCTTAAGAATTGAAAAAATATTGACAATTTTTTTTAATTTTTAAGAAAATATTTTTAAAATAAATGACGTGTCCAACCCATATTTAAAAGTAAAAGTATTTTACATAGTATCAAAGAAACACAATCAAAAGTCAAAAGAAAGGAATCTGCACTAAAAACAAATCAAAGTCGGACAATCACTCTTGTAGAATAGACAATACATAGCCAACACAGAAATAGAGATGATAGAGCCACGTGAATCACTATCAGGTCATATGCATATATAATATTGTATCCAACTAATATTTAAAATACCGAATTGCAGGCACAATTCGTACAATGACTGAACAAATGAAAACAAACCACAGCCAAATAATATTGTATCTCAATTAAATAATATTATCAATAAATATTAACAATTTAAAATAGCTATTACATATTAGAATACAAATATTTATATGGAAAATTATTTTTCTTTAAAAGGCAAAGTTACGAGATAAATTCCGAATAAATTCTCACACACACAAATTATCTTTCTCAAATGTGACAGCCCTTTCCTCTCTCCTCCTTGGATATCTTCTCGAAGGCGGCAATATGTTACTCTCTCATTCCTCTTGCATTTCTCCCAAGCGAAAATTCATTTTCTCTTTCTTAGTTTCAAGCTCTATTTTCCCTCTCCCCATAGGGAGGACCCTTAGGCCAAAACCGAAGTTAAAGCCAAAGCAATCAAATTCTTTGTAGCATTGTCTATTTATAAGATTCTTTTGTTATTCCCTCTTGGGCTAGGAATACATTATATTTTTAACAAAGAATCTATTCCCTCTTAGATTAGGAATACATTACCTCTTTGATAATGAATAGATTTCCTTCACATCAAAGAATAGTCTTTCCTTCTACAATAAGGAAACCCAAATTAGTTTTTCCTTCTTCAAAAACCTAATTGACTTTCCAAGTCACATTTGGAGTTTGAGGTAATTTCCCAACAATCTCCACCTTAATTCAAATTTTATCAATTGTCCCTAACTATCTTCTTTCCTCTTGGGATAACTCCTACCTTAATCAAGTAGTCCACTTTTCCTCTTAGAATAGCTCCACCTTAATCAAAGCAATCTCTTCTCTTCCATCTTAATTCACATAAAGAGTCATTCACTAAATCAACCAAGTTCTAATACCGTTGTTGGTCTTTTCTTTCACAGCATTGTGCGCGACTGATCTTAATAGAGTTAATTGAATAACTCCCAATACCTATCTATCAATACCTGTCTATCAAGAAAATTTCATTCTTCATCCTTTATAGTATCAGGTTTCTTTCCCAACAAAGGCAAATGCAACTTCTTCCCATAAAGATAATTTTCAATCTACATCCTCTAATATTCAAAGTCTGTTTCATCAAACTTCTCAATTCCTGAAGCCTTGCCTTCTTCTCCGACCATCACTTCCACTCTAACCATAACTTTGATACCACTTGTTAGGTCCCAAATAATATTATCAACAAATATTAGCAATCTAAAATAGTAATCACACGTAAGAATACAAGTATTTACGTGGAAACCCCTTTCTCTTTAAAGGGAAAAACTATGGGACAAATTCCGAATAATTTCACTATTATCAAATCAATTATAATAATTTTTGTGTATGCCTCACGGTTAAAGAAAAAAATCTCTCTTATTTTTCTTTGCTCTCTCATAAGCAAATTATCTTTTTCAAAGGCGACAACCCTTTGCTCTCTCCTCCTTGGCTATATTCTTGAAGGTGGCAATACCTTGCTCTCTCCTTCTACTTGCGTTCCTCCTAAGCGAAAATCCATTTTCTCTCTCTTAGTTTCACACTTTATTTTCCCTCTCCCCATAGGGAGGACCCTTGGGCTAAAGCCCAAACCAAAGCTAAAACTATCAAATTATTTATAGTATTGTCTATTCATAAGACTCTTTTGCTATTCCTTCTTGGATTAGGAATACATTACTTCTTTAACAAATAATATATTCTCTCCCGGATTAGGAATACATTACCTCTTTAACAAGGAATAGATTTCCTTCACACCAAGAAATGGTCTTTTCTTCTACGACAAGGAAACCAAAATTAATTTTTTTTTTCAACTAGGAAACCTAATTGACTTTCCAAATTACATTTGGAATTTTAGGCAATTTCCTAACAAATAATTATTCAAGTAAGACAAATTAGCCTATTATAATATAATTTAGGCAAGAAACTTACTTGAATGATGTGTTGCAAAGTGACTGATATTTGTAAGAACCTTGTTTCTTGCTCACTGTTGAGTAAGAATGGTTTTAAATTGGTCATTAAATCTGACAAGTTTGTACTCAAAGAATAGCATGTATGTGGGAAAGGGTTATATGAGTAATGAGCTATTCAAAATTAATATAAAGTGAATCTGGATTATTGCAAGTGTGGATTTTTTTTTTTTTTTTTTTTTTTTTTGGGGAGAAGTAGTGTGGATTTAGTTTGTAATAATTTAAGTGTGATATAGAGATGATTTTTATATATATAGCTTGTAGTTTATGTACTTTTGTATTGTAAAAGTATATATATAATACTTCAGGAGGCTTAGAGCACCCACAGTAGATGTGGGATATGTGCCAAATGCTAAATATTTGGCACATATCCCACACCAAACCCATTTTAAGCCCAATTATCAGATGTGGGATATGTTATATTTTTTGCAACATTGAACAGTATGTGACAAATTTGCCACGGTACGGAACAAATGTGGTATAATATTTATTGATTGTTTATTTCTCTCTCTCATCTCTCCGTCGGTCTCAGCTCTCTCAAACCCAATCCTCTCCTCTCTCTCTCACCCCAATCCTCACTGCTCTTTCACACCCACGTCAACGCCCACGCCGACGATCACTTCCACGCCGACGCTGATCTCTCTCTAACAATGGTTTTTCTTTTTTTTTTTTTTTTTTTTTTTTTTTTTTTTTTTTTTTTTTTTTTTTTTTTTGGCTATGGTTTAATGGGTTCGGTTTCGATGGAGGTGGGTGGGTTCGAATGGGCTAGGCTATGGGTTGGTGATGTCGGTGTGGGTCTGTTGTGTGGGTCGGCGATGACGGTGACGGCGATGAAGATAGTGGGTTTGGAGTCTGGGTTATGAAGGTTTTAGGTTTAGAAGTGGGTGTAGGTGAGGGTGTGGAGGCGGTGGGTTTGTTGGGGTTTGTGTTTGAGGTGGTGGTGGTGGTGGTGGTGGGGCTTCCGATTTGGTGTTGGTGGGCTATGGGTTGTGGGTCAAGGTTTTGGGTCGGCGGCATTGTGGGTCGAGGTTGGTTGCAGCAACGCTGTGGTTTTGGTCTGGTGGTTACTTGAATTGTTTGTTAATGGGTTGGTTGGGGTCTGATGGGTTGGGTGGTTACTTGAGTTTGTTTGTTTGATGGGTTTGGGTTTAGAAGTGGTTGTGGGTGAGGGTGTGGAGGCGGTGGGTTTGTCGGGGTTTGTTTGTTGCGGCAGCGCTGGATTTGTTTGGGTTGGGATTTGGCTGGGGTTTGCTTTGAGTTGTGTTTTTGGTTGCGGAGGATGTGGGGGTTGTGTGGTGGTGGCTGTTGGTTGTTGGCAGAGAGCTGTTGGTTATTTTGATCGGTAGTAAATATTATTTTAATAGGTAGTAAATATTATTTTAATGCATAAAATTAAATTATAGAACATCTGATAAATGAGATGTTATAAAATAATGTGGTAAAATAATAAAATAAGCATTTGATATGATAAAATGGTATAATATTTGGAACATCTGTTACGGATGCCCTTATATGTGTTTGATGTTATATATCTAGAATTAATTTATTATTTTTTCGGCTTATTAAAAAAAAAAAAAAAAAAAAATTCTTTACACTTTTCCTTTTGACAGATTTTTGGAAAAAGTTGTTTGGCATATTAGCTAAGGAAAGAAAATTTAATGGCCTAGATATCTAAGTTGACAGGCTAGACTTGTCAGATTATTTAATACGCTCCAGTAAGCCATGTGAACTTGTAATATAATTCAAGGATTGTGTCACCAGAATTTTCCGTTAACAGATACGGTATAAACACATTTTTTTTTCTGACACAATGATTGTCCTTGTTTTCAATTCATGTCACTTTTTCCGTTTTGTAGGGACAATTTTCAAATTTAATTTTACTTTTTCTGACAAAACTAAAAAAGTGACCTGAAAACTGAAAAAGTGGCCATCATGAAAAAAGGTGTTATCCTAGCAATAGAGTTAGGCTTGGAAAATGTTATTGGAGATTCTCTACAAACTATCCAGGCAGTAAAAGACAAAGATGGTAAAGGTTTGGCTGGTAACGTCATATCTGTTATCATCCTTGAAATGTCCAAATTTAAGATGGCAAAAGTTAGACAGATAAGCAGGAATAGCAATAAGATAGTCTATGAACTTGCTCAACAGGTCAAGAGAAATGGAGAGGTGAAGAGCTGGACTGATACAACACCAGATATTGTAGCTAATCTTCTTGGTATAGATAGGTTCAACTAAAAGAATTAGCTTGTGGGCTGGTCTGGTTGTGGTTTGTCTTGTTACTTTTCTTTGCTGTCTTGTTCGGTCGGTTCTGAGCTTTGTTTTGGCTGTTATGCCTTTCTCTTGAACGAAATGAATGATTCAGTTTCAAAAAAATAAAAGAACTGAAGTGTGAAATAGTTTCTTTGCACTTTTTCTTTTGACTGCTTTTTGGAAAAAGTTGTTTGGCATATTACCGAAGGAAATGAAAATTAAATGGCCTAGATATCTAAGTTGATAGGCTAGACTTGTCATATTATTTAATATGCTCTAGTAAGCCATGTGAACTTGTTTGATTTAGAACTTGTAATATAAATCAAAGCCAGTATATTACCTTAACCTTTTATGGACGTTAGGGATTGGATAGAAGTTTTAAATTTACCTTTAGATAAAGATAGAAAAATGATACAACAGTTTTAAATATTACCGAATCATTAAATAATAAGAAAAATAATAGACATATTAAAAATATTATTTGTTATAAATGTAAATAATATGGATATACTAAAAAATAATATGATAAACATAATAAAATTGTTAAACAAATCAATAAATTAGAATTTGAGAAAGATGTAATAAATGAATTAATGGAAATGTTTGATGTTAAACATAAAGAGATAGACCAAGTAAAGAAGAACTAAAATCAACCAACCCATTCAAAGTCAATAAAAGAAAAAGGAAACAAAAAAACATAATAATGAAATTGATAGAAAATCTATCCAATCACCTTAAAGATAAAAAAGACTATTTACTAAAATTGAAAGAATCCATAGACATACCTATTGTTTGTATTAAGTGTAGGACATATGGACACCATGCTACAGAATGTGAAAAAGAAGAAAAAGCTAAGAAAAAAAAAAAAGATAAGAAGGAAAAGACAAAAAAGAAACAAGATGGCGTAGATATAAAATCAGTAACTATACAAGACTTAATGACAGAAGCAAAAATAGTAAAACAGGAAATAAAAGAAATTAAAGAAGATAATTCCACAGACATAAATGAACAAAATATTGCAGAAATAATAAATTTAAAAGAATTTTCTAATCCTATGACAGACCCCCCTGATCCTCCTACAGATAAAGAGGTTACAGATATTTATGTTTCAAATAAAAATAAAATTGATAGCAATAGACAAAATTCTTTGAGTTTAATTAGGGATATAAAAATTATTTTAATAATTAATAAAGAGTTTTCTTTGACAGAAGTCACATTAACAGACTCAGGTGATGATAACATGAATTGTATACAAGAAAGATTAATACCTTTAAAGTATTATGAAAAATCATTTGAAAGAAGAAAAAGCTAAGAAAAACAAAAGATAAGAAGGAAAAGACAAAAAAGAAACAAGATGGCGTAGATATAAAATCAGTAACTATACAAGACTTAATGACAGAAGCAAAAATAGTAAAACAGGAAATAAAAGAAATTAAAGAAGATAATTCCACAGACATAAATGAACAAAATATTGCAGAAATAATAAATTTAAAAGAATTTTCTAATCCTATGATAGACCCCCCCTGATCCTCCTATAGATAAAGAGGTTACAGATATTAATGTTTCAAATAAAAATAAAATTGATAGCAATAGACAAAATTCTTTGAGTTTAATTAGGGATATAAAAATTATTTTAATAATTAATAAAGAGTTTTCTTTGACAGAAGTCACATTAACAGACTCAGGTGATGATAACATGAATTGTATACAAGAAAGATTAATACCTTTAAAGTATTATGAAAAATCATTTGAAAGATTAGTTCAAGCTAATGGAGAAAAGCTCATAATTAATTACAAAATACTTAATGTTCATATATGTAACGATGGAGTATGCTTTGAAACTGTTTTTGTTTTAATTAAAGACCTTTCTTCTAAAATTATTTTAAGAAATCCCTTTATGGTCTTGATTTACCCCTTTTTCGAGATAGATGAAGGAATTAAAACTAATGTACCTTTTAATTTCATCTTACCCTTGATCCCAAAAGAAATTGATTCCCTCAATAATGTCACTATCTTAAAAGATACTAATAAAGAAAGAATCTATAGAACTAAAAGAAGTTTGTCATCTTTAAAGACAGAAATATCACTTGATGACCAATTGATAGATAATGACATAAATAAATTTAAACAAGATAAAGAGACAGAGATTTGTTCTTATTCCCCCATTGTTTTTTTTGCATAGGCACCGACATATAGTCCAAACACCCTGTGAAAAAGAATTTAGTAGAAGAGACATAAAAGATGGAACTATGCCTATAATTTCTTTTAGTCAATATGAATGGACTGACAGTTTGACAGATGTACCAAACAAAATTATAATAAATAACATACTTACACCCTTTATAGTATCCTCAAATGCTCATATAATAGATGTTTTATTAAAAGCAATTTTAATAAAAGAAGCCTTGACAGGTATCCCTTTACTAATCATTAAAGAAAACATTAATTGTGGTAATTTCTTGAATAAAGACAGATTTAATTTTTTAACAAAAAGAGTTAATTATGAGTCCTTGACAGATTTTCCTATTATAATCATTGATGAAAGACTTTATGGAGAAGCTTTATTCTCGCAGAATGAGATATATAGTAATACATACATGGATAGAATCATGGTAGATTTTGAAATTTTTTTGAATTCTACTCACTCTAACAGATTTCATCATAACTACTCTAATACCACTACTACTTAGCAAGAGCACAAAGGTGCACGAGAAAAGGTTTGTTTTATTATATATACTCTAAATTTTAAAAATGATTTTCTTATAAAGCATTTTAAAGAAATTTCATAGAAAGACATTGGTAAAAGGATTTTAAAAATGAATTTGAAAGAAGCTTTGCATGAAAATGTTTATTTTCAAAATAATGTTTCAAGACATAATCCTTCTCCCAAAATCCAATTGCAGACTATTATGAATAAAAGACCCTCCCAGATAGACATGAAAGGAAAGGGCAAGGTACTAGTGGTGCAACCCAAAAAATTCCTAAAGCCTTTAGTGAAGATTTCGGATAAGCATGAAGGCGTCTTGATAAAGACAATATCCCTTTAGGATACGTTGCTAGCAGAGGCAACGTATTCATGTGGTGGAAAAAGTGAAATTTTGCAAGAAGTGCTCTGTACTGATCTCATTTTTTAGGACAAAGAATTTATAGACCTTCCTCTTCATATTAAACTACTTCTTGATAATTTACCAGTAGCCTTCACCCTCAGACAAAAACCCTTATTCCAAAAGACCCTTAAGGCTTTGGAATTACATCTGGTTAGCACCAGTGCATTTATTGAAGCACTTGGTTGTCAACTCCCTGGCAAGGAGGATGGAGATTCAAGCTCCACAAAGACAGATTCACAGTCTCTAAAAAGCTATCTTATGGGAACAAGCTTTTCAAAGCTCCACCCTAAGATTCAACAAAAAACGAGACTTGTCATTAGAACTTTACCTCCTAAAATCCAATAGAATATACTAACTCATAGAGCCTTAACTAGTTCTTACGATAGATGGATGTATCTTTTTAAAATTTTAGTCTCTATAGCATTTATCAAAACTGAAGACATGACAAACGACATATGGCTATCTCATAAAGCTACATGGTATGAAAGCTTTGGAGAAACAGATAGAGTTTATGGAGGAACTTTTGACAGATACAATCCCTATCCAGGATTACTTATCAACATTGAGACAGAGGATCTAGTAATTTGTGATCCTTTATGGTTATCTGAAATGCTTGAAGCAGGGTTTATTAGCAAATTAATCATAACTTCTGGGATTCAGATTAGTTCATTTCCCAAAGTCATCCAAGAAGTAGCCGCACAGATTGGAGGACTTAATTATATAAAGATCACTATCTAGAGCACTCTTCTAGCTTGGGACATTAGCTATTATATGGAAGCTAGGCCAGTACACATTTTGGTCCTTATTCATGATTGGGGTTGTATCCCTGAATACAATTGGTATATAGGAGATACTTATTTATCACTTGATGATCCAGATGCTTTGGCTCAAGAATGGTCTAATTTCACGAGTAACAAGATTTATGAAGTACATAAAGAATTAGATAGAGGCTTCCACTTATATGGCTACACCAACAGGATAGCCGTGTATGGTCCAAGACCTTCAGCAAGAAGGCTTATTGGAAAAAGAAAGATTGTTAAGGATCCTAGACTAATGACAACAAAGGATTGTATTCCTATTTATCTTCCTATTTCATACTGCATTCTATGTAGTAATTATGGAGTAATCCATGAGCATGAGCAGCATGAGGATAACTCCAATCCATTAGATTATGATAACTGCGTGGACACAGATTGATAGACAAACAGATATGCTCTCCTAGATAGACAATGGCCACAGATCACTATTCATTGGCGACAGATAACTATTCACCAGCATGCGTAAATAGCTTCCAGACAGATCCAAGATAGTTTAGACAAATACAGACAGATGTTCATAGGTCACTACTGTTCACTAGCATGCGTAAAAAGAAACCCGATAGATTCCTAGACAGACTATTGCTCATCAATAGTAATATTCTACAAGTTTCCACCGACAGATCAACTTGAGTTAACTTTACTAACTCAAGTTACTTTTGAAGACTTACCATGGTTCATTTCATCTATAAAATGACAGACTTTAAAGACAGAGGATAGGTTTAAATTTCAGGTTCAAATTTTGAGGTTCAAATTTTGAGGTTCAAAGCTTAGGTCCAAGATAGCTCTCACTCTCTCCCTCTCCAGAAAGACTTTTGTAATCCTTCCCTTTAGACAAAATCTTGTAATCCTGTAACACTTCCCTTCAAACAAAATCTTGTAACCTTTCAGTTTCAAAGACAAATTTTACTTTGTAATCTTGTAACTCTTCAGACAGTTTTATTTTCAAGCTTGTAACAGAGACAGCAGTTTGTTTTCAAGTTTTATCAAAGACAGAAGTTTTTATTCAAGTAAGGTTTTATTAGTTTCTGTTTTCATATTCCATACCCCGTTTTAACTTATTTTGAATATATCTAATTTGCTATTTTCTTCTTTATCATCTATTTTATCATTGTTTATGCTTCCATCATAATATTTACAAGGGAACCTTAAGCCCCATTAACAGAGTTATTCAATTTGTAGATAAATTCCCGGATGAAATAAAAGATAAAAACCAGTTACAAAGATTTCTTAGCAACCTAAATTATGTTTTAGATTACTTTCAAGGATTAAGAAAGATATACAGACCCTTGTATAAAAGGCTAGAGAAGAATCCTCCTCCATGGACAGAAAAACATACTATGATAATCAGACAAATAAAAAAATATGTTAAGCAACTTCCTTGTATTGTTATTCCTTTCCCCAATACTTTTAAAATTGTTGAGATAGATGCTTCTGACATAGGGTATGGTGGAATTCTAGAACAGGTAGCAAAAAATGATACTAAAGAACAGATTGTTAAATTCCATTTTGGCTCTTGGTCAGCTACCCATCAGAATTACAACACTATTAAGAAAGAAATTTTATCTATTATATTTTGTGTTTCAAAATTTCAAAATGACCTTTTTAATAAAAAATTTTTAATTAGAGTTGATTGTAAAAGTGCTAAAGAAGTTTTACAGAGAGATGTTCAAAATCTTGTTTCCAAATAGAGTTTTGCTAGATGGCAGACTATTTTAAGTGTTTTCGACTTTGATATTGAATATATTAAAGGAGAAACTAATTTGATTCCTGATTTCCTAACCCGTGAACTTCTACAGGGAAGATGAGCTCCCTTGCAACCACTCTCTCCAAGCCCCACTCCAACAACCAAACAGTCATATGCCTTGCCCTCAACTCTTCACTTATTATGAAAGAATAAATAATGATAAGATCGATGATAAAGAAGAAAACAGTAAAATAGATATATTCAAAATAAGTTAAAACAGAGTATGGAATATGAAAACAGGAAGTAATAAAACCTTACTTGAATAAAAACTTTTGTCTTTGATAAAACTTGAAAACAAACTACTGTCTTCGTTACAAGCTTGAAAATAAAACTTTCTAAAGAGTTACAAGATTACAAAGTAAAATCTGCCTAAAAGGTTACAAGATTACAAGATTCTGTTTGAAGGGAAGGGTTACAGGATTACAAGAGAGGAAGGATTACAAGAGTCTTTCTAAGGGAGAGGGAGAGAACTATCTTCTTTTTGAAGTTGAGAACTAGAACCTTAGAGAATTTGGACCTGAAATTTGAACCTGTCTTCTGTCTTCAAATTCTATCCTTTTATAAATGAAGTTGTTGAGGTCTAAAAAGGGTCATAGTGAAATAAGCCCAAAAAAGAAGAACAAGTCAAGCCCAAAAGGAAAAATTCAGGCTAAGCCCAAAGTAATAGATACGGAAGACCCATGAGGGAATGGAAGAAAGGCCCAGAGGATCCTGAAGCCCAGAAAAGAAAGAAGCATCCGAAAAAAAAAGGGCCACGGCAAAGTATAAAGAAGCAAGGATCCTCAGGAACCATCAACAAGCACGGATCCCTTCAGGCACAAAGAAAAAGGAAGACTGGGATAGATCGATAGAAAGAAGACAGAAGAAGAAAACAAGAAATAAAAGCAAAAAAAACGAAAGCGACCTCTCATGGCACAGACAGAAAAGGCCTCGGGGAACCAGGACAGGGAAGAAGAACGACAACAAACGACTTTCAAAATGGCAGAACAGGATTCCGCCCAAATAGGAAAGAAAAGGGAAAAGAGGAAGACGCCAGAAATGGGGATGCCAAGAAGGGCATACCTCAGCACGTCCCGAAGAGGAAGGCCAACCAGGAGCTTTCAAAAGAATCAGAACCGAGAGAAGGAAAGAATGAGAGAAAAAGGAAAAGGGACTTACCGAGACGATGGGGACAGGACATGCTCTGTTTGCAAAAGAACAAAACAGGGGAACCAACGGTTCCCCGGGAAGCCCAGAAAACTCCATTATAAAAGGAGGGGACGGGTTGTGAAGAAGGTAGCGAGAAAAAAAGAAAGAAACACAAGAAAGAAGAAATTCTCTGGAAAAAAACTATCAGAAAAATCCGTGCAGAAAGAAAAATACTGAGGGAAAAACAAATATTGTTTCCTGGTATCCTGTAAAGGCCACTATTGCACATACTCGGATTCAACGAGAATCAAACTTTGCAAGTTTTGAAGGCTGAAATAGCCATTCAAGGCTGCAATTTTTGAGCTTGATTGGACCTTGTATCACGTCCTAGTGAGCTTCCTGTAATCAAACCGATGATGTATTAATGAAACACTGCTTCATGATTCCCGGGATCCCCACAGCATTTTTTTTTTATATATCGTCTTGCTAATCCTGTTTCTTTCCTTCTGAACTTATGTTATTAATTTTTGGCACTCTTCGATATCCTTGTTTGTCATTTTTTCTTTATATTGTCAGGAGTATTCTCTGCATTCACTTGATTCTTAAACAGTTTGTTAGCTGCGGTGAGTCAAGGCCCGGTCCACCAAATCCTTCCTTTTCATTCAGGCCCGGGATCCTTGGGCCTGAGTATCACGAAAAGGGCACTCTCACATTTTTGGCGACTCCACTAGGGACTGGGCAAAGAAGAAGGAAGAAGCAACCTTTCACAGAGAATGCCTCCAAGACAAAGAAACAACAAATGAACTAATGTGCCACCTACGGCCTCTGAGCCCGTAGGAGAAAACGAGAAAGTCTCCAGGCAAAGAGGTGGGATACCCTTGGTAGAACAAGAGGTTGTGTCAGAACAAAGACACGCAAGGCAGGAACCAGACCTAATGGCCAGGATGACAACAATGTTAAAGGATCTAGAGCAAGAGGTTCGTCTTCTCAAAGAAGGCAGGACACAGGAAATCAGAGACAACATTCCCCCTACTGGCCACCAAGATGGGACGCAGCCAGAAGGAGGGTCAGCAGTGGGAGGAAGAGCCAACCCTCAGTACTTGACACTGGCAGACGTCAATGCCCTCCTGGAGCAAGAAAGGGAAAAACTCTCAGGGATCCACAAGCAATTCTCTCGAGATCCCCCGTTCCCTCCAGAACTTCTTGGCAAACCATACCCTAAGGGGTACGAACCCCCAAAGTTCCATCCTTTCGATGGGAGGAATGGAAGTGTCGTGGAACACGTGAGTAGGTTTGTCCACACTATGGGCCCCTATGCAGGAGACAAAGAATTATGTTTAACGGAATTCGCCAAATCCTTAGTGGATAGGGCATACACTTGGTACACCACGCTGAGACCCGGGTCCATCAAAACCTGGGATGAGATGATGGAAAAATTCTGCGCCAAATATTACCCTGGTGAAGACAAAATCACTTTCCAGAATTTGCAAATGGTGAGGCAGAGACCTGGAGAAGATCCTGTTCAATTCATTAAAAGATTCGAAGATGTGTCCCTAGACTGCTATGGAGACCATGAAGAAAAGGAGCTCGTGGAAACCTGTATAGCCAACATGCTTTTTGATTACAGGCTCAACCTTGAAAATTTATGTATCACACAGTTTGCTGACCTGCTACAGAGAACCAGAAGGACGGAGCAAACCATGAGAACAAAAAGGCTGCCTGCGTCCCAAGCTATGACAGCATCAGCAGGAGAGAAAAGGAAGAGACCAGATGGGAAGGTGTTTGAGGAACCACCAGTGATCCCATGTACAGCTGAGGAGTTAAGCCATGTCCTAGACAAATGGATTGGAGATGGGGTTGTCAGGCCATTCACTGTGTCCAGGCCACCAACTGAAGAAGAAATGAAGAATCCTTTATTTTGTAGAATCCATAATTATGTGAAGCATTCCACCAAGGACTGCTGGACCCTTCGCAGACTCTTCCACAAAAAGTTGAGAGAAGGAACCTTGGAGCTCACTCAGAAGGAGCCAGAAGTGCAGAGGAACCCCTTGCCTAACCACAAAGAAAAAGGGGTGGTAGCAGTAGTAATACATGGGAACCCGGCAGAAGCAGGAGAATCTGAAGGATCCTTCCACCCGAGCACAGTCAGAACCCTCCAGAAGAATCCTAAGTTCAGGTCACTATTCAATCAATTAGGATTCGGACCAGAAGCAAGAAGGGTGGCCACAGAGTCTCTCATGAGCATAGCAGCAGATTCAGGGATGGAATGCTTTACAGCTGAGTCACATGCTAGTTGAGCTTTCCTGGAAACAACCAATGCAATAACATTCACTGATGAAGACATTGAGATTGAGCACCCAGACCACCGTAGACCCCTTTATCTCATGGCCACCATAAACGGCGTTCAAGTCAGAAGAGCACTGGTGGATACGGGGGCATCACTCAACCTCATAGCCTTAAGTATCCTGGAAGCTGTTGGCTTAGTTGACAGAAGGATCCTGGGGGCTCCCATGGAAATAACAGGATTTGGAGGATCGGTGGAATCAACAGAAGGATACGTGCAGTTAGCCTTAAGGGTGGGGCCAATAGTAGCTCTGACAAGGTTTCATGTGATTAATGCAGAAGTTTCTTATCACGTGTTGCTGGGACGCCCGTGGCTTCATAAACATCGCCTTATTCCATCCACGTTCCATCAATGCATTAAAGGGAGACTGAATGGGAGGCCCACAAGGATCCCTGCCAACTATAATCCTTTCAGCCAGGGAGAAGTGAACTTTGTAGAAACAATGTTTTACGATGAGTTGGGGCCAAATGATGAGAACCGCGCCCCGGGGACCCTAGGGGCACTTATTCTAGAAGAAGAAGAAGGAGGCAGGGGCACCCGTGATCTGAGGAACCTTCTAGAAAGGAAAAGACAAAAGAGGGAGCCCAGCTTTTCAGGATCCTGAGAATGTGTGGTGGTGCGGGAACCTGGGGGAAGGCTAATCTATCGTTTGTGAAGGTGCGCGGGACCTGAATGCATTGTGTAGGAAGGTCCCGGACCACCAAGCTGCATGATGGCCCAAGAAGAAATCCCAGAAGAACCAGTTAAGGAGGCCCAGATTCAGACTGAGGAAGAATTAAAGGAAATAGACTTGGGGACGGAACCAGGATCCCGAAAACCTGTCTTCATTAGCAGTCAATTGGTGGCTCAAGAAAGAGAACAACTGGTAACCTTGCTTCAAAAATACAGAGATGTGTTTGCATGGACCTATGATGAGATGCCTGGTCTAGACCCAGAGTTGGTAGTCCATTCTCTTAATGTGGACCCAGGGATGAGGCCAGTAGTCCAACCAGCTAGGGTCTTCCACACTGAGGTAGAAGCTCAAATAGTTCAAGAGGTCAAGAAATTGCTAACAGCTGGTTTTATCAAACCTATCCAACACCCAAAATGGCTTTCCAACATTGTACCTGTGAAGAAGAAAAATGGTCAGATCCGTTGCTGTGTAGACTTTCGTAACTTGAACAAGGCATGTCCTAAAGATAAGTTCCCCTTGCCCAATATCGACCTCCTTGTAGATTCAGCTGCAGGAAACTCAATGTTCTCATTTATGGATGGGTACAATGGATACAACCAAATCCGCATGGCAGCCAAAGATACAGAAAAGACTGCATTCAGAACTCCGATTGGGAACTTTTACTACACTGTAATGCCCTTTGGCCTCAAAAATGCAGGGGCTACGTATCAGCGGACCATGACAGCCATTTTCCATGACATGATGCATGAGGAGATGAAAGATTATGTAGATGATATTGTGGTCAAGTCAAAAACCAGAACGGGACATTTCCAAGTACTTGAGCAAGTCTTTGAAAGATGCAGGAAGTACAAGTTACGTATGAATCCCATGAAGTGCGCCTTTGGAGTGTCTGCTGGAAAGTTCCTTGGGTTCCTGGTGCATCACAAAGGCATAAGCGTGGATCCAGCCAAGGCCACAGCTATTGCCACGATGAGAAGACCAACTACTGTTAGGGAACTCAAAAGCTTCCTGGGAAGAGTCTCCTATATTAGGAGGTTTGTGCCTGGTTTAGCCTCAGCTACAGCAGGCCTATCCAAACTATTGAAAAAGGGGAATGAATTTACCTGGGGGACGGAGCAGCAGGAAGCTTTTCAAAGAATTCAGGGCATTATGAATCATCTGCCCACCCTCCAGGCACCAGTACGTGGGCAACCTCTGTTGTTATACTTAGCATCAAACTCTCAGGCAATAGGAGCTTTGCTGGCACAACAAGATGACCAAGGAAATGAGCAGCCCATATATTATGTAAGCAGAACACTCAAGGATACCGAGACCAGGTACCCCAGAATAGAGAAAGCCTGCTTAGTGATCATTTATGCATCCCAAAGGTTGAAGAGGTACTTCTCAGCTCACCAAATCCTCTTGGTAACCAAGTCCCACCCCATAAAAACACTCCTACACCAGCCCTTTCTCACAGGAAGGATAGCACAATGGCTAGTGTTGCTCTCACAGATATAGGTATAAGAACTCCCAAGGCTGTCAAGAGCCAAGCCATAGCAGATTTGCTAGCTCAATTCTCAGAAAAGGAAGAAGGCCCGCTGAGTGAAGAAATCCCTGGTGAGGTAGCAGTGATGGAGATCCCAGGGAAGAAATGGACCATGAGGTTTGACGGGTCAGCTACAACAACTTCAAATGGGGTAGGAATTGTACTAAGCTGTGAAAATGGGGATATCATGCCCCTGTCTTTCAAGCTTGGTTTCTCATGCTCTAATAATGCAGCTGAATATGAGGCATACTTAACTGGGTTGACTGTAGCACTCAGCATAGGAGTGAAACATATGAGAGTATTGGGAGATTCCAATCTTGTAGTCTCCTAAGTGAAAGGTGACTTTGCATTACGGGAACAAAGCTTAGCAGCCTACAGGACTTGGGCACAAAGGCTGGATATGGAATTTCAAACCTTCAGCATAGAGTACACTCAAAGAAGTGAAAACAGGTTTGCTGATGCGCTCGCCACCCTGGGATCCCAAATACCATTTAACGGGAGGGATACGCTGATAAAAATAGGAAGGCAGGAACATTCTATTGTAAGGATTCTCCAAGGAATGTACCCCGGAGAGTCCAAACAGTTGGACTGGAGGGATGAAGTCAAAGAAAAGATGAAAGAAGTAGGCCCTAGAGGGAACATCAAAGAACTAATGGACTACACTCAGATAGAAGGGGAATTGTACAGAA
Source organism: Quercus lobata (assembly GCF_001633185.2). NCBI lineage: Eukaryota > Viridiplantae > Streptophyta > Magnoliopsida > Fagales > Fagaceae > Quercus > Quercus lobata. Next base: position 36,425,900 of record NC_044906.1, on the reverse strand, counting down.
GGCTGCCAGGAGGAATATTATCCAGATGTATCGCCAAGAAGAAAGGAAAGTCGAAACTAGAAGAATTGCACTCCCAAGCATGCGGAGTTGTAGGAAAGGTCAGCCTATACAGAAGGATGCAACGCATGGGGTATTACTTGCTAGATATGGACAAGGAAGCAGCAATCATACAGGGGAAATGCCAGGAATGTCATTTGGCAATTGATAAAGAAGAAAGCTACGCGGTGTTTATTGCAGAAGATTGGCGGGTTCCTTTCATAGGATACCTGGCTCAGGGGATCCTGCCAACCGACAGGAAACTGGCCCACAAGCTCAAAAAGCTAGCGTGCAGGTATTTCCTACAGAATGACATTTTATTCAAAAAGGGATACCAGGGGGATCCCCTCAGATGCCTAGGACCAAAGGAAGCTAGAGAAGTAGTCAGAGAGGTACACTCTGGAGATTGTGGAAGTCACCCAGGGAAAAGAAGGTTGTACAAGCAGTTACTATTATTGGGATATTACTGGCCAACGATGAAAAGAGACTCTGAGGAGCTGGTCAAAACATGTCATGCTTGCCAAGTCCTGGGAGACGCAATTCACACTCATCCAAATGTCCTACAGGATATGACGACGCCATGGCCTTTTCATACTTGGGGGCTTGATCTCATAGGACCTATAAATCCTCCATCCAATGGTTATATATGGATCCTGGCAGCCACAGAGTACTTTACAAAATGGGTAGAGGCCATCCCTTTGAAAAAAGCTACTGGAGCGGCTGTAGCAAATTTCATTTGAGACCACATCATTACAAGGTTCGGGATCCCCAGAAGATTGATCAGCGACAATGGAACCCCATTCATAAACAAAGATGTGAAGGGATTAACTGAAGCATACCACATCAAGCATAGAAGATCTACCACATACTACCCACAAGGAAACGGCCAAGCTGAAGCTACTAATAGGGTAATATTGAAAATCCTTAAGAAAATGAAGCATGAGTATGGAGGAAAATGGAGTGACCATCTGGCAGATGTGCTTTGGGCATGTAGAAGCTCTGTAAAGACAGCCACAGGATTCTCCCCATTCTCCCTGGTTTATGGAACAGAAGCTATCAGTCCTGTGGAGTTAGTCATTCCTACACCAAGGGTAGTTCTGGAGGAAAATCAAGGAGAGAGTGAGGACGCAAGTAATGAAAAGAGGCTAGCAGATCTGGAAGGAGTAGAAGAAGAAAGAGAGCTGGCCAAGAAAAGGAGCCAGAGATACCAGCAAAGAATGACCAGAGCATATGCACAAGCAGTACGCCCAAGAGTGTTCACTAAAGGGCAATTAGTACTAAGGATGGCGGAGCACGTGAGGAGGAACCTGCCAGGGCCTTCCAAGTTCACCCCAAAATGGGAAGGACCCTACATCATCAATACAGCTCATGAGAGTGGGTATTATTACCTTACCAAAGAAGATGGAACAGTCCTGACAGAGCCCATAAACGGGAAATGGCTGAAGCAATACTATGCATAAGGACAAGGGGATCCCAGTACCTCAGGGTCCTTTTACCAGCTTCACTATCTGCTAAGTTATTTTTTATTTTGTCTTTTTTATTTTTCAGCCTTTATCATGAATTCTGGTCTAAGATAATTTTGTTCAGGAACATGTGATAGATTGACACTTTGTGGTCAATCCTGCACCAAAAGACTTTTTCTTTGTTCCTTAAAAATGACCATGTTTTAATGAAGTTCCTGTTTCTTCAACATTTAAGTTTTTCTTTAAATACTGCAAAGACTAAATTTGGATAGATTTAAGGAAGGATACCTGAGTCAAAGAAAAAAGAGAGTATGTAATACTCTTTTACATATGGCCCAGGATCCACCTCACAAATAATCTCAGATATCTCACAAACAGTCCCAAGTGCATAGGTCTAGGATCACCGAATAAAAGTAAAATGTCTAGGATACCTAGCCTAGCACTTGGCAAAAGGGGACCCTGTCAAAGTTCATGAACTGGGACCGTATCTCAAAAAAATATATATACATAGGAAAAGATACCAGTGTACCCAGTTCAGTACTTGTATAATAGATTACCGGGTACCTGGACCAGAATTTACAGTGAAGCCTGTGGAGACTCAGGAAAGAAAAGAGTCATAAAAAAAAAGGGGTAATATACCAAAGAAAAAGGCAAATTCACATACTAAGAAATGAGAAGCAGTTTTGAAACACAAAAAAAAAAAAAAGAGAAAGCAAAGAGTAGAGCAATGTTCAAAAAAAAAATTATACAACCCCAAATTGTTTATGTAAATCTGAAAAAAAAAAAAAAAAAAAAAAAAAAAAAAAAAAAAAAAAAAAGAGTAAGCTAAGGAATGAGGCCTACCAACAGGGAGGCATCCGGAGAAATAACAGGCACGGACAAAAGTAGAAAGGATCCTCTGCCGCTTGACCTTCAAGTCTTGTAAAACCTTGTGAGCATGAGCCAAAGCTTCCTCAGCAGCAGCTATCTCAGTGTCTACACTCTTGAATGATTGCCTCTAAAACAGCATATGACCAGCAGACGCAAGTGATCCAGCAGAAAAGACAAATTGAACTTGGCCTCCAGAAGGTCTTGCACCACCCCTCTCCACTCCAGAAGCTTTTCTTCAGACAAGGAATCTACAGAGGAGTTCCTTAGGGAAATCAGCACAGCACACAGCAACTCCATCAAAATATTGCCTAGAAAAACGCCTCCCCTGAAGCCACTGGTGAAATCCCCGTGACTCTTGAGCAGACTCTCTAGCAGCGGCAGGCCTTCCACAGGAACAGAGAAGCGTAGGAAGCTGTCATAAGAAGACCCAAAAACATGAAAGTGGCTGGCAGGAAGACTGTTGAATTCCAAGAGATCAAAGCGAGCCAAGAAAGAGGAAAGTCTTGAATCAAGATCTGAGGCAGCCATTTTCGAGGCATCCCCCATCACTGTGTCACCACTTGTAGAGACAGGAGGACTTGCAGCCTTTTGCTCTGGATGAAGGTCAGCAACTTGAACGGGTCTCACAATTCCTTCAGGGATAACAGGCTTAGAACCTGCAAAGCCTGTATCAATATCCAAAAAAAAAAAAGAGGAAGAAAAGAAAAGGAAGAACAGATTTAGTCTTTTTAAAAAAAAGAAGAAAAAAAAGAAGAACAAACCGGTTCCAGCTTCTTGGGGCAGAGCCTCATCTTCCTGATCTCCTGACTTCCCCGAAGATTCTGGGAAGGAATATAAGGCAAGTTGAAGAAAAGGTGAAGGACCAATGGCAAAGTGGCTAAAGGAATGAATAGATGCAGGGGGCTTCGCCATATATATAAAAAAAAGGGGGAAGAAAAGGAAACACGATGGGAGCAGCTTGCACTCACCTTCTGAGCTTTCTGATTCTAAAGAAGAGGCAACACTGGGAGCGGATTTCTCACTGGTTTGACCTAAAAGGAAAAAGAAAAGGAGGAACTCAAAAAAAAAACTAGAAAAGAAAATAAAAAACATAACGTTATCTCAAGGAAACAAGGCTTACCTGTTTGTTTGGATAAAGGAGTGCCTCCCAAAGCACCTTTATCTGACAAGGGTTGAGGAAACACTGTCCTGATAGGACTAGGAGTGCGTTCAAGATGGGGACTTTGAGATGACGGGATCCTAGAAGCTTTGGGATCCTGAGAATCCTGGGAACTTTGCATCGGTTGCCCGGTTTCCTCAGCTGGATCATTAGTAGGGGACTCCTTCCCCATAGCAGGAAAAACAACAGAAAGAGCTGTGATAGTTTCCTCCCCCAGAGCCTTGTCAGTCATAGGAGAGGATACCTCCACCTAAAGGAAGAAGAAGCGGAGAAGGCAATGCCAAGTAAAAAAAAAAAACAACAGCGAGAAATGCTAACAACACAGTGTCAGAACAAAAGAGAAAGAACAAAAGAAAGGGGGGGAACACACATACCACGTCGTCTCCAGAAGATTGGCTCTTACCCTTCTTGTGATCAGACTTGCGTTTGGACTGCAAAGGAAATCACCACTCATCAGCAAAATAGAAATAAGTGCAACAAGGTGAATAGGTAAAAAAAAAAAAAAAAGAGAAGAAGGAAAGAAGTCTTGCCCTTCTCTCTCTCTCTACAGATTCTCTGGAAGTCTTTTACTTACTACGAGTACGCTCAGAGGGTCCTAAAGGAGGCTGGGATACCAAACCAGAGGATCCTAAAGAACCATGGACTGAAGCAATCACAGGAACCTGGGAAAAGAAGACTCTACCTTGGTCTTCTTCCGGGTCCTTGAAACCAAAGGTTCCCTGACATCCTTGCCTTCCTGAGATGCCAAGTATGCTTGAGATTTCCTCGTTTTCCTTCTTTTCGCCTCAGAGCCTATCTCCACACCCCCTGTACTTTCACCAACATCAGCAGCTTTCATTTTCTTCGGCCTGACATCCTTACCTTTACTCCGAGTAGTGGCAGCACTTATTGTCTCCGTTGCACCTTTTTTGATGGGCACTCCAGAGGAAGCACCAATGATGAGACTATCACCCAGCCAAGTCTCAGGAAAATCCTGTCCATAAGCCACCCAACCTCCCCTGAAGGCATGCCACTCTGCAAACCCAGTCTTGCTGCTTGCAGCAGCAGAAACAATCCCAGCAGTAGGAAGGGATAAACGTCTATTGGATGTCGGAGCAGAAACAATACTAGGATTCGGGGCTTCCCGAACTGTACCAGAGCCAACATAATCAACAAAAGACTTTTGTACTCTTCTCCAATAACTGGTATAGCCACTAGAAGCAAAGACTCCTCTCTGGGAGTTAGGCACTGCAAATTGGGGGCTCCTCCGTGACCAATAAGAAAAGGCCTGCAGCCTCAGGAAAGGATCTAAAGAAGGAAGGGATGGCACCACATCCTTAAAAACTGGAGGAATGTCCTGGTCAAAACCAAATTGTCGAAGCACCCGGTGTGCTGAATAATGAGTATATTTTGGGCCACTTGAAGAAGGCACAGGAAGCCAGGAGGGGCTAATGCAGGCAAGATAAGCCAAACTGCCCTCATCACCACGGCGCAAGTCAAAGGTATTACCTGTAGAAGATAAAAAAGAAGACAACACAGAATCACACGCAAAGCCAGGACCAAACTCACGAGGGGATCTCCAATGTAAGCTCCCTGCTTGGTCAAACAACTCCACAAGATTGAGGCCACCACCTTTCAAGCTAATCCAACGAAAAATAATTGGAAAGGCATCGGTAGAATTGCCACAAAGACCCTTCACTATGTCGGGGGATCCTTGGAACTTGTCCTTCACAAATTTCAAATTCCTGCACTTGGCCAAAGTAGCTGCAGAATGGTCCCATATGAAAATCTGAAGAATAGCACAGTGAAGAGATGAAGTGATCACATAACAAGAATCACCCTCAGTCTTATCTCCGTGAAGCTGGTCCAATTGAGAGTAAACATGACCCAAAAACAAAGGGGCCAAAGGATACTAGGTACCTCGAGCCAACTTGATTGCCAACGGAAAAAATGAAGACTTAACTCCGTACCCAGAGAACTCACTAAACAAAAACTTACTAAGCCAAAAAGCCAGAAAACCGGCCCACCTCACTTCCTTATCTTTCTCACGAGAGAGGGTCATCACCCATCTCCCCATCCTAGCCGGCTTACCACCAGAAGAGGCGGCGCGACCACCAAAATGACTAAACAATTTATCTTCTACCATGAGATCCTCACCAGAGAGGTTAATATCAAAGGGGCTCTCCTCACCAAACACCGGGAGGAGGAAGTTATTAACCACATCTTCCAAGGTGATCGTCAATTCACCAGTAGAAAAGAAAAAAGCGTGAAGGGAAGGACACCAACGACGTACCAGATGCCTGAGCCCTTTGGCGTCTCTGAAGCCCTCAAGGTTTCTGGAAATAGCCACTGCCTTTAGGATACCGGTGCGCTCCAAGCGACCCACAAACTCAGCATCAGACAGTTCCTTGTCTACCTATATAGGCCAGCCCTGAATCTTTCCCGGAACAAAATCAAAGAAAATAGGAACCGCCTCTCGAATTCCTTGTCTAATTTGGAGATCGAAAATCTCTCTAGGGTCAGGAACCTGGGCGGAACCGGCGAAGCCCGCTTGGCCAGAAAACATCCAAACATGAGGGGATGGAGGAGCCTCACCATGAGATATATAAGGGAAAAATAAACTAGGAGAATACCAAGGATCCCGTAAAGGGAAGGCCGGACGTTCGGTAACCTCTTGAGAATCACTCGGAGCAGAACCAGAAGAACCTTCACCCTCAGAAGGACTGGAAGTACGCTCTCTCCTCTTTCAAGAAGAAGAAGAAGCCATTGGAACAACACGTACTATGAGAAGAAAGGAGATTGAAAGTGCGAAAGGGAGGAAAGACCAGAGTAACAGAGAAGAAAAGAAAAAGAAAGAGAAACACAGAGTGAAAGACTCAGAGAAGCAAAATGATAAGATGAAACGGCTACAATAAAGGTGCAAATAGCAGTTGGGGAAAACAGTTTATGGAAAGACGCGCCAGTTGCCAAAAAATTTAATTTGAAGAAGGGATTAATCTGCAGTTATTAATGAGAAATAACGGGAAACGAGAAAAGTGGGTAGAGGAGTTTTACCTCAAATGCTCAACTGCCACGTCCCGTGTAAAGAGGAAGCTGCAAAAAAGTAATAATTACAAGGGAATGTGACACGCAAAAAAGGAGGTGACTAAAAGCAGCAGAAAAGGGCCGGGATCCCAAGTGAAAAGGAAGGGAACTCAGTAGAAGTTGAGAAAAGGGAGATACCGCGAAAATCTTAGGAAACCTAAATCACTCACGCGTGGGCTTCAGGCAGCCCACGAGCTCGGGGGGCTAAATGTTGAGGTCTAAAAAGGGTCATAGTGAAATAAGCTCAAAAAAGAAGAACAAGTCAAGCCCAAAAGGAAAAATTCAGGCTAAGCCCAAAGTAATAGATACGGAAGACCCATGAGGGAATGGAAGAAAGGCCCAGAGGATCCTGAAGCCCAGAAAAGAAAGAAGCATCCGAAAAAAAAAAAGGCCACGGCAAAGTATAAAGAAGCAAGGATCCTCAGGAAACATCAACAAGCACGGATCCCTTCAGGCACAAAGAAAAAGGAAGACTGGGACAGATCGATAGAAAGAAGACAGAAGAAGAAAACAAGAAATAAAAGCAAAAAAAACGAAAGCGACCTCTCATGGCACAGATAGAAAAGGCCTCGGGGAACCAGGACAAGGAAGAAGAACGACAACAAACGACTTTCAAAATGGCAGAATAGGATTCCGCCCAAATAGGAAAGAAAAGGGAAAAGAGGAAGACGCCAGAAATGGGGATGCCAAGAAGGGCATACCTCAGCACGTCCCGAAGAGGAAGGCCAACCAGAAGCTTTCAAAAGAATCAAAACCGAGAGAAGGAAAGAATGAGAGAAAAAGGAAAAGGGACTTACCGAGACGATGGGGACAGGACATGCTCTGTTTGCAAAAGAACAAAACAGGGGAACCAACGGTTCCCCGGGAAGCCCAGAAAACTCCATTATAAAAGGAGGGGATGGGTTGTGAAGAAGGTAGCAAGAAAAAAAGAAAGAAACACAAGAAAGAAGAAATTCTTTGGAAAAAACTATCAGAAAAATCCGTGCAGAAAGAAAAATACTGAGGGAAAAACAAATATTGTTTCCCGGTATCCTGTAAAGGCCACTATTGCACATACTCGGATTCAACGAGAATCAAACTTTGCAAGTTTTGAAGGCTGAAATAGTCATTCAAGGCTGCAATTTTTGAGCTTGATTGGACCTTGTATCACGTCCTAGTGAGCTTCCTGTAATCAAACCGATGATGTATTAATGAAACACTGCTTCATGATTCCCGGGATCCTCACAGCATTTTTTTTTTATATATCGTCTTGCTAATCCTGTTTCTTTCCTTCTGAACTTACGTTGTTAATTTTTGGCACTCTTCGATATCCTTGTTTGTCATTTTTTCTTTATATTGTCAGGAGTATTCTCTGCATTCACTTGATTCTTAAACAGCTCGTTAGCTGCGGTGAGTCAAGGCCCAGTCCACCAAATCCTTCCTTTTCATTCAGGCCCGGGATCCTTGGGCCTGAGTATCACGAAAAGGGCACTCTCACAGAAGTGAACCATAGTAAGTCTTCAAAAGTAACTTGAGTTAGTAAATTTAACTCAAGTTAATCTGTCAGTGGAAACTTGTACAATATTACTATTGATGAGCAGTAGTATGTCGGGGAATCTGCCAGGTCCTTTTTTACACATGCTAGTAAACAGTAGTGTAGTGACTTATAATCATCTGTTTGTATCTGTCTGGAATGTCTTGGATCTGTCTTGAAGCTATTCACGCATGCTGGTGAGTAGCGATAGTGATTTGTTGTTGTAGTTGTCTGTCCTCTCTGGATTTGTCTATTATAGCTATGGTAGCTATTCTGTCATTATGTCTGTTAGTCGGGCTCCTGTAATAATCACTACTTGAATACACTGTCATTGCTGACCTTGTATTCTGAAGGGATGTTGCCTCTATTGAGACACCTTCATGCTATGTCTGAAATCTTTAATAAAGATTTCTGTTTTGGCAAAATTCAGTCTAAGATTTTTGCCTTAGGATGGCTATCTTGCTTGCCAGGCAATTGACCATTAATTTTAAAATTAACAAATTAATATAGTACAGGTACGCCTTAGTTAAAGGCCTTTATGCACCTGGTGATCAATCAAATTTGGGCATTGCAATTTCAAATACTTCTGAGGGGGTTTATACAAAGGGTTCCAATAGAAGGCTGTCTATTTCTAAGAAGGATACAAATATTTCTGAGAATGACTTTGTTAAATTGAGTCTCTTTGAAAACAAAATCTAAATAAACTTTTTGAAAGCAAACTTTAAATAAACTATATATATATATACTTAAGTGCTACAGGGTAGAACTTATAGTATCATCTACCTTTGGATTTGTAGTAATCTCATCATTGTTTGTTATTGGCTCATTAGTATTTATATCCTTAAATATTGAGATTTCTTTCGGCAAATGTATATCCTTAGGGATTGGAGGTAAGATGAACTTAAAATATACTTCCGTTTCCAAAGTATTACTACATATTCCATTGTCTATCGTGGAAAAAGGATAAAGTAAAGCCAAAAAAGGATTCCTTAAAATAACTTTAGAGGACAACATGTCTATTAAGAAGAAAGGTGTTCTAAAATTGATTCCATTATTATATATGTATGTCTTTGTCAATTTATTACTTATTTTAAGTCTATCACCATTAGCTTGAGTTAATTTGCCTGTTGTTGATTCATAATATTTGGAAGGTATTAATCCTTCCTATATGCAATTCATGTCAGCACCAGAATCAACAAGTGCAACAACTGTTAACAAGAATTCTTTATGAACAACTAGAGTTATTACAGTGTACCATTTCTAGAATATCATTCTGTCAATTATATTTAAAAATTCATCTTTATAAAAACTTTTATCTATATAATTATTTCTGTTAGGAAGAAAGGAGTCTGTCAGGGGTTCATTACCATAGCTAATTCTATCATTTACACTAATTACTTGTGTGGCTATTTGCTCAATCATGTCTTTTAAAATGAATTTTTCTGATTTTAATTCCTTTAATTCTTTTCTTAGATTATTAATATCTGTTTGTAAATTTGTTACTGTTACAGGTTTACTAGGTTTAAATCTATCACTGTTTTACTATTTTTGCTTCTATCATTAAGTCTTGTATAGTTACTGATTTTATATCTATGCCATCTTGTTTCTTTTTTGTCTTTTCCTTCTTCTCTTTTTCTTTCTTAACTTTTTCTCCTTTTCCACATTCCGTAGCATGGTGTCCATATTTCCTACACTTAATACAAGTAATAGGTATGTCTATGGATTCTTTCAATTTTAGTAAATAGTCTTTTTTATCTTTAAGGTGATTGGGTAGATTTTCTATCAATTTCATTATTATGTCTTTTTGTTTCCTTTTTGTTTTATTGACCTTGAGTGGGTTGGTTGATTTTAGTTCTTCCTTCTTTACTTGGTCTATCTCTTTCTGTTTAACATCAAACATTTCGATTAATTCATTTATTACATCTTTCTCAAATTCTAATTTACTGATTTGTTTAACAATTTTATTATGTTTACCACATTGTTTCTTAGTATGTTCTTTTTCTATGTCTTTTTCTTATTTACGTAGAGTTTCTTTTGAGTTGGCTAGAGTACTATTACCTTGTTGTCTTTCCATTCCTTTTTCTTTGTCTTCATCAATTATATCTAGCTTCTTTCTTTTGTATTATAACACTAGGATTCTTTTGTATTGTTTCTATTATGTCATCTATCCTATTATTATTTTCTTGTATTTCTATAGAACTTCTTACTTTCACTACGTGACTATAGTCTTTTCTTTCATCAAAGTCTTTCTTGTTGTCTTTATATGTTATAACTATAGGACTTTTAGTTGCTTTTAGTTCTCTATCATCTTTTCTACTGCTATTTATATGCCAGTTTTCTATCACACTATTCTTTTCATTATGCAAATTATCTGTCATGATCTTTGTTAAAGGTGATCTATGATGAGGTTCAAATTCTCTTTCTAAATTTAAAGCTAAATATAATTGATAACATTGAGTGGAATTGAAATGGTTCTGCAAAACGATGATGTGTAGAGCGAATGGTGCAACCCATTAGGACAAAACAAAGGAGGAGTGAAAGAAAATATATAAGACACTATGAATTATGGAAAGGTCAAATAACTTTTTTATAATTCTTTAAATGTGGGGGTGTCTTCTTAAAAAGAAGGTGGTAGGATCAAAACTCATGTGAAGGCTGATTTAAAGAGGTTTTGATTGTGATACAAAACAATGACATGAGAAATATGCTACCTATTTCCAAAATGTGTAATTACCAATTAAGTGTCTTGGTAGTACACATAGTTATGGTAGGTCTTGACATATTCCTCAGAGACATATTACCATGAGACAGTTGCTCTCAAATGGAAGTAGTTCCAAATTATAAAATAGTTCAGTAATCAGTTTTTTGAGTGGAGAGCAAGTAAACTGCTCATCGAGGGGAATGGGGTTAAAGCCTGCAACATAAAAGTTTCCGGGATGGCAACCCAACCTAGCTGACTAGAGATCTCAAGATCTAGGTTCAAAGGGACAACCGAATTGTGGAGACTAGTTTTTATCACTATGGAGATTACATCTCCGACCCATTCCTACGATGATATAGTGATGCTTGTAAGCGATGTTCAGGGTAAGTTTTGCTTTTAATGATTCTTATATCTTGGAATTCTAAGTGTGGTATAGTAGGATACTCTTAATAAGAGTCACCTATATGAGTGTGAAATGGGCCGCTTCCATGAGAGTTTCAAGGCTGAATTCTCTAAAGCACTTCATGAATTTACTAGGATATGTTCAAAACCGAAATGAACACAACTATAAGAACGAAATATGTTTGAAAAGGAGCTGTGTGAATTCTATTGTCTTGGTATACACAAATGGCTAAACAATTCAAGACGTCATGTTCACTGATTAGATAGTATATTCGATAGTCTTTCACAAAGGAAAGTTCAAAGCCACAATCTACTTCTCCCGATACAGTAACTTTTCTTCTACTCTCTCTGTGTCTGCATCATCATTTGCATTGTGTTTATCAATTTCTATTAATGTGGGGGATTGTTGGAAAAATAGCATGGAGTGAATAAAAAATTGATGTTTTCTATGTTCACTTGAAGAAGTAATTAAAAGTGGTAATAATCCTGAGTCCCACATAGGAAAGGAAAGAGATAATATATGAGTTTATATGCTCATGAGTTGGACATTGGGTTGGGTTTTTGGCATATGTGGACTGGGCCTACTTGTCCAAATAATAATATTTTATTATTTTAATTTTTGAGTTAGTTAATTTATGAACATCAATTATTACTGAAACAGAGTGTTTGTTCAGTAATGTATAATTTTTCATAGTCCCTTATTCATAAAAAATTACTTTTCAGAAAAACTCTTCCAGTTAGAATATTTTTGTGCATTTCATTTTGTGTTAAAGAGAGAGAAAGAGACATTGGGTAGTTCACAAGAGCATGACCTTATGTGCTTCGTTTTCGTGCTGTAGATCATTTTATCTTGGGAGACAGACATTCGTGAGTCTCAAAGCATCACAATGATTGTGTGAGGGGCAAAATCTGCTTTAAGGGGATTGTATCAAACACAAGACTTGATCTGAATCATCTATCTTTTATGCATTTGGTCTGTGAGTTTTTAATTATTTGCAGATTTCTTGTTATATATTATATTTTGCTTTTGCCTATCATATCTATTTGTGTTATTGCTTATATTTAGATCTGTATGTTGTTCCTTTTGCTTAATCACAAAGTAAATTTCATATATGAGTACGCGTGCTTGGGTAAATTTCATATATGAGTACGCGTGCTTGGGTATACGCACAATTTCATATATGAGTACGCGTGCTTGGGTATACGCACACATCCCGAATTCAAATTAGGGTAAAGTCTTGTTTTTCTTATCTTTGATCATTTTCCATATGTTATTTGATTCTGTTTGACTCTGTTTTAGGTTAATTATATAGGTTCAATTGTTTTCCATGTTTGTTTGAATCTTTTGCCATGTTTAGTTTATTTTATAACATTTCCTTATGTGTATGTTTTAATTGTTATCCTCTTCCTTTTTAGTATAATATGTTTGACTTGAGTTTTATTTGTTTCCTTTTATATTGTGGTGTGATATTTAATTATTGGTGTCTTATTATTTTCCATGTTGTTTGAGTATTTTTTTTCATGTTTAGTTTATTTGATTTTATTGTCTTATATTTTTTATTTAATTGTCAACTTGCCATGTTTATTTTGTTTTGTTTGTTTATGTTTGATTTGTTTCCTTTTATATTGTGATATATTTCTAGTGTGTTATGTGTGTTATTTCCTTAAGTGCATGACATATGTTTAGGATAAGGATTATGACTCTCTCAATAAACTCTTTAATTAAATATGGCCTAGCAACACATAATGGAGGTCGGCCCACAAGCTGGGCGGTCTTGGGTGCCTAACACCTTCCGGAACCGTACCCAAACTCCAGACCCATAATTTGGTATGTAGATCCACATGTGTAAGTGATTGGCCTAAAAGGGCCAATACGGTTCCTAGACCTAATCTAGGTGGCGACTCCATCATGTCTACAGATTCCTTGAGGACTTTAGGTTTTGCAATGCTACAATCTGGTCCAGGTTAACCTCAACCCCCAATGAGTAACTAAATAACCAAGAAACTTTCCCAAGCTAACTCCAAAGGCACTTTAGAGGCATTCAACTTCAATTGGTACTTCCATAGAGTCTAGAAGGTTTCAGTGAGGTCGAAAAGTTGACCCTTTACGACCTTACTCTTCACCACTATATCATCTATATAAGCCTCCATATTCCTTCCCAGTTGCTTCTTGAACATTTTGGTAATCATTCTTTGATATTTGGACCCTACATTTTTCAACCCGAATGACATGACTTTGTAATGGAAATTACCTGTAGGGGTAATAAAGGAGGTTTTCTCTTGGTCCTTGAGAGCCAAGACTATCTGATGATATCCTTGAAAAGTATCAAGAAAATTAATTCTAGGGGGTCCAAAAGTTGCATCAACAAGTTGATCTATCTTAGGTACTGGGAAAGGGTCTTTTGGGCATGCTTTGTTTAGATCCGTGAAGTCTACACATACTCGCCACTTCTCATTCTTTTTTTTCACTATTATCATGTTGGTTAGCCATTCGGGATAGTAGACCTTTCTTATTGCCCCAGCTTCTTTAAGCCTATCCATTTCTTCTTTCATTAATCCAGCATGGACATCCAAGGACTTGTGGGGTCTCTGTTTCTTTAGGGGGCATCAGGGGTCGACATTAAGTTGATGACAGATGAACTCTGGATCTAGTCCCAGCACCTTATACAGGCTCCACACGTCTAGATTGTTTATTAAAAACAATATTAGTTCCATTTTCTCTAAGATCGAGAGGCTCTCTCCAACTTGGAAGTACTTGTCTCTGAGGTTAATGGGTATCATTTTACAATTGTTCACATATGTACTTGGGTGGAGACTGCAACTACTATAATGGATTCGCTAATTCGACCCCTTCCTTTTGTTTGTTCCCCATGGTGGCTATTTGTCACATCCATGCCATACTTTGATCTCTGCGGATCTTGGCAATGCCTCGCTCGGTTGGAAATTTTACTTTCTGATGCAAAGATGAGGATATTGCACCCATGGAATGAATCCAAGGGCGTCCAAGAATTGTTGTATAAGGGGAATAAAAATGTAGCACTATAAAGTCAATTAGCTCTTTCCTTCCTCCAACATCCATAGGCAGTGCACTTGTCCTGCTGGCGTGACTACGGTTCCATGAAAGGCTACCAAGGAACTGTCATACTTGGTTAAGTCATCAGAGTTAAGGCCTAATCCTTCATATAGATCAAGATACATTATTCCCACCCCACTTCCCTAATCTATCATAACTCTTCTAACATCAAAGCCAGTGTCACCACTAGTGCATCTTCGTGAGGCTGAACAGTACCTTCTAGGTCCTTCCCCGTAAAACCAATGCTTTCATCTTCCCACCATCCCTTTTTAGGGGTGGGCAAACCCACTTTTGGATCTGAAACTAAAGCTACGACCATGATCCAAGATGAAATTTGTGCAGTCTTAACCCGTTTCTTGGCTACATTTATCACCCTTATGGTCCCCCATGATGGAACCAAAGTTCTTAAGGTGCTCCCTCCTTTAGGATCTTGAGGCCAAGGATCTTCTAGTACCATGAATTCTTTCAAGTACCCTACCTTCTCGAGTTGGTTCAAATGATCCTTTAGGGTTCGGCAATCCTTGGTTGTGTGCCTTCGGTCCCGATGATATGAATAGTAAAGGCTTTGGTTCCTTCTTGTAACATCCCTACTCATTTTTTTTGGCCAACGAAAATGAGGCTCATTCTTTATCTTCTCTGCAATCCGATAGACGAGTTCCTTGTATATCGAGCTAACTATCTCAAATGTTGGTTTCTGAACCTGGGGGAAAAAGTCCCTTTGGGGTCAAGGAGCTTGACATGTTTTAACCCCTTTCTTCTTCATAGCAGGTACTTTAGCTTTAGCTTTATCCTGCAACTGGTCATTTTCTAATCTCTTATATTCCTCTACCCACTCCATTAACTTATTCATAACCATGACTAGCTTCAAGGCTAACAAAGCTCTTAGGTCGGAGTCAATAGGGAGTCCCACTTTGAACGTGCTAGCCACAATCCCTCCGTTATCTCCACCAGGCTCATTATATAACTTCCAATAACAATATGAGTAGGCCCTAAGGGTTTCCCCCTCCTTTATAGACATAATAAAGAATGAGTCAAATGGCATTGGGGTTCTACTACATGCTACGAATCATGCCTCAAACGCTCTATTTAACTCATCATACCCTCAGATGGATCCTTTTTCCAATCCATCATACCATCTCATTGCGGTTGGTCCCAACCTGGAAGGGAATATCTTACACATCAGAGCTTCGTATGCTTTAATTGTAATGGTTGACATGCTCCACAAGATCGGTCTTACTGTCATATATCGTGAAGGTCGGCCTCGTGAATCTGTGCGGCAGATCTGTCCTTTCAATTTCTTTTGAAAACGGGGATTAAGATATTTGCTGCAAGGCTTTACTAGTACCAGAGGCTTGAGGTGTAATGGGATCTCAGGGGTTAAGGAAACATTGAACACTGAGAGATTGGCCCTTTATACTTCTCCCTATCTTACTCTTCCTTTATGTTCCTCTTTTTTTGGGGGGTTGGGGGGGGGGGGGGAGACTGTCCTTTCCCTATGAGGAGATTGCTTCCTATGCCCATGGGGAGGGAGTTGCCTTCTATCTCGTTTCCTGTGCCATTCTCCCACACTACACTCGTCTTATCGGGAGTGACTTTGCACGGGACTCGGTCCCCTTTTATGAAAAAGCTCTTCGTCCTTCCTCCGAAGGAGCTCCTTCTTTCTTTCAGCTTCCTACTCCAACATCACTACTTGCTCCCTCAATCTTTCCACCTCCTTATTCCTACTAGAGTAAGAGGGACCCACTGTATTAGTAGCCGACCTTTCTTCCTGCAGGTGTGGGTCAGGTTGTCTTTGAGTCTTTTTATGAACTTCAGATCACAAGCGTCGATCTACATGGACGGATTATTCAGAAATGCTTGGACAAGATAGATGGGCAGGCCCACTCCGGGATAGATTGCCATGATTAAAATGAAAATCAACTCTTGAGCCTACTGCTTGGTAAAGTATTCCCACAGACAGCGCCAATGTTGGTGTCAAAAACCAACTAGCCTAAGAATACCAAATGGATCCACGAGGTGGAGTTTAATTGATTGACACAATTTTTTTATATAAAAGAAAAATAGGGAAAAAACACTCCATAGTGGGAAACTTAAGCAATTGATTTCATAAACAACATATATTTCAGATGAACTTATGTATTACAAGGGAAAAAAATTCTATTTCCCATGGTGTTACACTATATCAGTTGGGTATCTCTCTCTCTCTCTCTCTCTCTCTCTTTGTTACTTGTTTCTAATCTTTGTTTTTCAACCCCCTTCTATTTGCTTGCCTCCTCCCTTATATAGGCACATCTTTTGTTCTTATTCCTACAATTGTCCTGTTGCCAACCGAGTTTTCAGGGATATTTTCCTCTCTTTTATTGGTTTCCTCCCTCCCCTTATCCTAGAATTTTGACTTTTAGGGGTGTTTGTACTATTCAAGTTGTCTCATATACATTCAATGCGGCAGAGGTTAGGTGGAAGTCCCCTCATTAATGCGGTGGTGAAGATCTTCACCCTTCTTACATATTTTGGAAGATTCTCTGAGGTTCTAGATACTAGCTGAAAGTAAGACGTAGATCATTCATGCACATCTCCTCGGATAAAACTTGGCTCCACTTAGCTTACTACCTACCTCACGGGAACGATCTTCAAGGATTCCTATCTCCACCCGGATGCTTAAGACAACTTTATTCCCTTCCACTAGATCTTATAAGCTATCATGTGTTTGGCCCATTCCACTCCACGGGGCCCAACAAGTATTTGGACATAAAGCCTGGATGAGGACTCTTCCACTCCCCACAATAATAATAATAGAATTTGTAATGATCCCTAATAAATGAAGTGTCCCTTTACCACAAGCTTTTTCTTTTAGCTTTTAATTTATTTTATTTTAATTTTTCCAACTTTTTTGAAGTGCAAGTATACTTTAACCTACTTTTAGAAAAAAGCAATCAAGAAAAACCAAATAAGTCATTGCCAAATGAAATTGCCAACAAAGTAATAAAGAAAAATCACAATCACTGGCCTAAGAGGAAAAAATAAGGGCATGATTAATGAAAAGGGGAAAAGGAAAAACATTTTAAACCAAATTGATGATAAGATTGAAAGCCTTAACTTTCTGATTGGTCCAACACCTAAAAATATTACATAAGCGATTATTCTTTCTCATCAATAGAGAGAGAGAGAGAGAGAGAGAGAGAGAGTAGGATTAGCAAACATAATAATATCCGAATGAATTCTAATCTAACCAATTGGGAAGGGATCAAAGCCATCTTGCACCATTTTCTCTAATGGCCAAAAGAGCGGTTTAGGAAGGTTATCCCAGTCATACCAATCCCATCCATCACACTTGTGTGGCTCAAGATTTTGGGGAACTTGCTGAGGATCTTCCAAGACAGCACGCATGAAGACTGTGACATAATGGGATGGTTTTGGCACCTCTAGGAAGAGGTTGTTTGTGACAGTTAATAGCTCTACTTGAGCTATGTCCAATCCCGTTTCCTCCTTCAACCCTCTACTACCACATTCCTCAAAACTCTCCCCTGCAACAAAACATCTTTTAAATAATGTCACCATTCCATTTTCCATATTTTGTTGTTGTAAAGTGTCTTCAAATTCTTCAAAACACATACAAAGTATAATAAATCTTATATATGTGACAAATTGTAGATCTAAACATTACGCATGCTCTTATTTTGTTCACTATCAATTTATCAAATCTCATCCAAGCCATGTTAGATGCCGTGTGAATCCATTTCAATCCAACTTGGTTTTTTCCTCCCACCGTCCACCATTCACAACTTATTCTCTTTTTACTTGGCTCCCATTCCCATTCATCATATATATATATATATATATATATATATAAATATATATATATATATATATTTGGGGTAGATTGGGCTCCAGTGTTACTTGTGTAACTAATGTTTCCGTCTTTTCCCAATTAGACGTTGACACGTCAGAAATTTAGATAGGCCAAACAACAAAATGGCATTTTTGCTCTTATAGAACAAACAGTGGCGGTTCTAGGAATTTTTCTTAAGGTATTCTTTAGGAAGCATAAATTACACAATCTAATAAAAAGAGAAATTCATATATTGACAACAACAACAATAAAAAAATATGCAAATACATAAAGTTTACAATTGCCTTCTATGAGTTTTCATATTTTATAATCGTTGCATTATAGTCTCATTATCAATGCTACAAGCTACATCTCTTTCAATATACACAACCAAGCAATCATTCATCTATTGATTTCCCATTCGATTGCGTAGTTCATTTTTTATATATTTCATTGTTGAAAAACTTCTTTCTACTGTTACAGTAGCGATAGGAAGGGTCAAAACTAACTTCACAAGCAAATAAACTAATGAATAAGTCTCATACTTCCCTGTGTTCACTAACTTTTCAGCAAGTTCACTAACTCCTTGAAGCTCTAAAAACAAGTCATTGTTGCGCATATCAAAAATGTAATTCTGAAGTTGAGAGTCAAATGCCAAGATATCTATCCCAAGAAAATCAGATGGATAGAACTTTGCTAGACGTATCAACTTTTCCTTATCAAAAACCACAAATGAATTACTTGGATTCAAGCAAGCCATACAAAGTAGTAAATCGTTATTCGCATCTAAAAAACGATTGTTAAGATCTTGAAGTTGCATATCTATGATTGTGTAGAATAGCTCAACATGATAATGATGTAAATTTGTATTTTGTTGGGTGTTGCGTTATGGCCTCCCACTAACTACAAATATTTCATCCATGTTCAAGATAAGAATATCATGTGTGGTGCAAAATTAAGACACTTCAGTCATTAAAGATATCCATTCATCATTTCTCATCACTTGCAATCGTTGCTTAGATACTTTAACAAGATCCATAGCATTTACTATATCTTGAATTTTTTTTTTTTTACAATGCTATTGACAACTCATTTGTGATCTCTAAAATATTTTTTATCAAGTGTAAAGCAAAGACAAATTCAAAAGATAGAGTTGACCTCATAATAGATTGAGCTTCAACTTTTTAGTTGGAAAGACCATCTGCTTCAAGAATTTCAAGTACATCAACAACAGCAGAGAACATCAAAATCAAGTTAAGAATAGTCTCATAATATGATCCCCAATGTGTATCACCAAGATGTTTAAATTTTGTCTCCTAATTCAAACCTTGCCCACTTCTACGTACACCATTTTCTAAATCTTCTTTAATTTTGGCAAATTGTGTATCTCAAAGAGCATCTCGTCTCTTACAAGAGCCTCCAACAACAATTACTAAATTATTAACCACATAAAAAAATTCAGCAATGTTAATGTGATTTTAGTAACGGCAACAAGTATCAATTGAAGTTGATGAGCAAAACAATGGACATAAAATGCTGACTTATTCTCTTCTAAAATTAAAGTTTTGAGACCATTGATATCACCTTTCATATTACTAGCCCCGTCATAATCTTGCCGTGTAGTTTCGATAAACTCAATTATGTTCACAAAGTAAACATTCAATAGCATATTTGAGTGACAAAGTGGTGATACTTGCTACATGTACAATACCAAGGAACTGCTCTATAATAATTCTTTTTTTGTTCACATAACGAAGAACGAGGGCCATTTGTTCTTTCACTGAGATATCACGTTACTCATCAACTAATATTGAAAAGAGCCCATTGTCAAGACCCTTGATGATGGCTTTGGATGTTTCACGTGCAATTGCATTCACAATACTGCATCCTTGTCTATACTATATTCCAACCACTTTATATTTACATACCATTCAGATCTAAATCGACAAGGCTTTCCAAAAAAATATGATAGAGGGAAATCATCAGGGTTTTGGAAAATAGGTTGACAAGGGCCTTTTTGTAAATAATATCTTCTTTTTTCATCATGATTATTAGGATGATAAGATGATATCTTTTCTTGTAGCCCAAGATCTGAAGGAAGATTTTCAAAGTTAAAGTCAACACGAATTCGTTTAGAAGATGAAGATAAATCTTGCACAGGAGATGAATCTTGGGTACGTGGTTTTCTTATCAAATATTTGTCCATAATTCTAGTAAAAGAATAAACAATAAACTATAAGTTCATTTGAAATATTAATAAAATTATTAATTATTGTTGTTTAGTTGTTTCATTAATTTGTTTTGTCTTTTATAAACTACAATTTGTTATATTATTGTTTTATTAATTATAAAATTATTAATTGTTGTTTAGCCAAACATAGTAACATATTTTAATTTGTTTGTCTTTTATAATGTATTGGCTAATTAAATTATTAATTATTTTTTATTAGTTGCTTTCCCCAATTAATTATTGGTTTATTAAATGATTGTTTATTAGTTGCACTATTGCAATAGCACACAACCACACACCTCATGTGCATTTACCCTAGCCCCATGCCCCCATCCACCCCCCCAATTCAATAGACAAGCCCCAATGACCCATGGCCCCTAATCACAAGACTAGACCCAATCAGATAAAGCCAATTAATTGTATATCACCAACACCAACACCAACGAATAAGGCCAAAAACAGGGGCAAATATTAATAAAGTTATAAAGACTAAAGTAAAGCTAACCAATTACAGTTCAAATATCAAAGAGAAAGAGAGGGAGTCATTTCATTAATTCATTTTCATTTTTCAGTCTTCAGTCTTTAGATAAAGAGAGAGAGAGACAGAGAGTCTCAAAGACACCACAGCAAAAGGAGCAAAGTGAGTGAGCAAACCCCCAAACCCATTCACCCGATCGTGGAAGAGAGAAAAAGAGAGAGAAGTGTAAAGAATAAAAATGAAATACCTTTAGGGAGCAAGGAGGTCTGAGGGGCGGTGCCGTAGGGAAGCACGTCTAGTAGGGATCTGATCAGACTGATCTCCGATGCCCGATGCGATGTGCTCTGGACTGGAGCTTGAGTTGTGCTTTGTTGAATGTTGTGTTGCAGTGATGGCGTTGCTCTGTTGACTGATGAGGTTTTTGTCTTTAGGTTAGGTTTCTGATTTAGTGATTTGAGATTTTAGTTTATGCTTTAGCTTTACCATTTGATGAATCAGCGAAAGTGTGGTGTATATTAGGTTTTGGTTTTTTTTTTTTTTGAGAATCTGTGGGTTTGCTTTACCTGTTTACCATCTGTTGGGTTTTTTTATTTTTATTTTTATTTGGGTTTTCTTTACCATTTGTTGTTTAGGATTGATGTTGGGCTTTTTTGTGGGCTTGCTCTGTTGCAATTTTTTTTTTTTTTGCTTGAAAGTAGAAAAAATTACTTTTTGTATTTTTTATTTTTTTATTTGAGGGTGTTCCTAATTTTTTTTAAAGGGTAAACAAATAAAAAAATTTAAATTATTATATATAATTCTTTTTAGGTGATGGTGTTCCTAGGAACACCTTGGATTGAACGTGGCGCTGCCACTGAGAATAAATACGGTTGGTCATTTGCATTGCTTTTGATTTGCCTTATTGTCTCATTGGCTAATGATGCTGATTACAAGCCTCTTCAATGTTCAAAATTCTATTTCCTACCACTATGCCTTTTGTTATGATAGTCACTCTACAAGTATAAGTGCTTGTAGGATGTAGAGAGCAATTTCATGATTTAAGACTCTAGGAGGGACTTTCATACACATATACACTTAGATTATGTTATAGCAGAATTTATATCTTATATAAAAATAAATAAATATAAAATTCTATTTCCTTTTTTGTTCTTTTTTTTTTCCCTGCTTGGGCTAGCATGAAAAGAAATTGGACCAGCACTCCCCAATGTAGATTGTCAAGTCCACTCTACTGGCACTTTCGCTACCTAATGCATATGGTTGATTAGATAATGTGTGTGCAACAACTCATATAAGCCATATGACGGGCATATATAAAAGTAATATATAACCACTTACAATCCGTTATATCAAAGTTACTTAAAAAATTGTGACACAATCGTTGTGGTCTTAAAAGAACTCAGTTGATCAATACACATGTATTTCGGTAGTATTAATTAAGACAAATAATAATAATAATAAATAAAACCATGTGTATTCCTTTGTATATAAAGTTGATTTTCCTTCCACCAAAAGCAATAGGTTGCGTGCTTGAGTAAGAGTATCTAATTTTTCGAAAACAATTAGGGGTAAGGTTGTCTATTAATCACCTCTCTTATGCCCTTTTAAAGTTAATTTCAAATTATAACAAATGTAAATTTAAGAAATGCTACACTCATCAATTTCTTTTTATTGAATGCGAATTTTGAAACACCCACCATTAGATTATATTTTCTTCTCATAATCCCCATGCTTACAAAATTTCAAGTTGATTAAAAATTAAAAATTAAAAATTATGTCATCAATCAACTACACAAATTTCAAGTTACTATATATAACGAATGAGTTTATGGATTGAATAGTAAACAACATTTAATTAGTATAAATTGGATGTCCATTAAGAATATAGAGAATAAATAATCAAACATAGCAATTTTGAAACTGTTAATCCAATAAAAATTTATTAGGTAATGGGTTCAAGTTATATTTGATATAATTATTAGCAATATTTTACCACTATATACATTTTTATTAAATTAATATTTTACATTTTCTTCTTAATACACATACTAAACTTTGTGTTAATAAAATATTATTTACTATCCAATTTATAAATTCATATATTATGTATAATTTTAAGGGTAAATTACAAATTACACCCCTAGAGTTTGGAGTTGACTGGATTTTACATCCAAAGTTTCAAAAACTTGATTTTACACCTTAAAGTTTGGTTTTGTTAGCAATTCACCCCCCACGGTTAATTTCTATTGTTAAGTGACACATCATCATGCTGATGTGTTTTATTTTTGCCAAATCAGCCCAAAAACTACTTTGTTTTAGTGATGACCAAGTGAAGAGTTGGCATGCATTAAAACTACGTCGTTTTAGGCCTAAAATTAAAACAAAAACCTCTATTCTAAATGACACAGTTTCAGACCAAATCCTAAAATCTAAAAACAAATTAAGACCACAAAGAACTCTCCCTAACCCAAACCCTACGAACCGAAACTCCTTGGCTCAGACTAAACCTAGTTAGACCATTGGCTCACCTCATAAACCCTGGCGGTAGTGTCGGTGGCCACAATAAGCTGCTCTTCTCTTTCCCTCTCTTTTTGAATTTGGCTTGTGTAGTCATAATTCCTACATCCCAACATTAAATCATATCATCACACCATACAACAGTAAATTAAAACCATTGGAGGAATGAAATTGAAAAATATTTACTTTATTTTGTGGTCATTGCTGTCAAATACTGTATTTTTTTGGGCCTTAATTCATGAGTCAAAACAAATGCCAAAATCCAAAAAAAAAGGTGCAAATTGCAAATTTCCAAGCCAAAAAAATGGTAACAAATAAATGCAACATGATCAAATATTGGACCAAAGGGTTATAACATTTAAAACCCCTCTGATAGCAATTAAGACCAAAAACCCTAACTAGGTATGGTAAAAAAATTGACTTTTTGATCTAACTGTCCGATCAAGTTGAATTTTGGACCATCTTATATGTCATATTTTTCCTTTCGAAATGATAGTTCATGGGCCAAAATTGGAGTTAAAATAGATGAGAAATCAACAAAATACCAAAACCCTAACTAAAAATTTCACTTTTTTCAAGTTAAATAGGCTGTTTTCAAGCTAACTTTGTGTAAAAAACTGTACCGATTGGGCGAGAACTGGAGTGATCCAACTAAACTAGCTTGAAGTATAAGGTCTCAAACATCTCTCACATAAAGGGCTTGATGATATCTAGCATGGATGGGAAGCAATAAATTTTTTTAAGGAAAAACATTATAGAATTTCCTACACTGTGTCACTTCCCTTTCAGGAGCGATATCTTGACGACTGTAGCTCCAAATCTTGCAAATTTAGAACCTATGAAAACTAAACATCTAGAGATTTCCAGGGATATAAATTTTAAAAGAAAATAGAGTCGGAAATGCCTCCAAATAGTCACATGAAGATCGGACTAGAAACTGGTGTTGAGGTCCAAAATATCACAATATTGTATCAAGGTCCAAAATAATACAAAATTGAAATTTTAGAACCATTTGGGTTTTCAAGGAAGGGGTAAGGCCCAAACTCGCCAATTAAGGACTACTTAAAATAAGTAGGAAAGGACCTAAGCCCATGAATGGGTAAGGTTTGGACCTTATGAAACAAAGAAAAAAGGAAGCTCAACCCAACCCTTATAAGAGAAAATTGCTGGCAAACTCAGAAAGAAAGCTGAACCAGGATACTTGGGGATTCCTAGAAACCTGGGATCCTTGGTATATGTAGCATGAGACCAACTAGGATTTAGACAGCTCAAGGGAGCATGCCCATGAACGCAAAGAACAAGGGTGGATATGTCCTATCAGTCACTCCATGATGCAGAAAAAGGCAGATGGCTTAGGAATTAGCACTTCATGAAAAGAAGTTTGGTACCTTGGGGAACATAGAGAGATGGACCATGAAGGAAGGGGGTTAGGGATCTTTCAGCCTGTAAGAAAGGAATCTGCCTATTCAGAGAAAATGACAAAAGGTAAAAGCAGCCAAAAGTGGGTCTGAAAAGTAGCATCGAGAAGCTTTGGAAAAAGAGAAACTAAAGTCAGCCCTTAGGACCTCCCATAAAAGGAAGACCAGCTAGGGACTTTTTGGGGGGGGGGGGGAGGGGAACCTCAAAAGGGGAAAATAATGAGAAAATAAGGAGGGGACCAACCACCAATGTTGCTGACACAACATTGGTTCTGATACCCAGAATAACAAATGGAAGGAAACAGTGGTACACCAAAAACCCTAGGAGAGTACTATACAAGGAGAGGGAGTCAACAGTAAAAAACCATTCAGCAATAGTGAATAAGAGAGAAAAGATCTTTTGAAAAAATCCTTTAAAATTCAAAAGAGGAGAAAAGAGGGAAAACTCCATGAGGGATCCTAAGACAGACACTGGAGGATACACTTGGATTCAAAGGGATTCAAACCTCACAAGTCGTAGAAACCTAAAAGAGTTATCTAAGTCGTGACTTTTGAACTTATTTGGACCTTGTAACATATCGTAGTGGAGAAAGGACCTAATGTACTAAAAAAAACAAGAAATAATGAAATATTATTCATCATTCTGAAGATCTCTAATGTTTTTTATTTGCCTTTACTATCCCTTTGTTGTTCTTTACTATACATACATACATACATACATACATATATATATATATATATATTGTATGTATGGATGTGTATGTGTTGTAAGGCCCATATCTTTGTGCACAACTTGGTTTGTAATCAGCCCAACATAACTGTGGTGAACCAAGATCAGTCCACCAAAAAACAAGTATAAAACCTAGGATCCTTATTTTATTTGGGGCTTGGGTGCTATAAAAACAAAAAGGAAACCACAACTGGCAAAAAGATGAAATAGGCAGCTAAGGTGTAAAATTGGGAGAAAAAAATAGAAAAATTAGGGAGAAAAATACTAGAAAAAAAAATCCCTAGAAAATTATGAAAAAATTTCTCTCTCCTCTCTTTAGGAAACCCTTCACAAAAATTTAGCCCCTCTCATCTTTATTGTAATCTTTATGGGTAAGATGTAGGGATGGGGTAGTTTCTTAATAACTACACCCATCCCACCCCTCTCCATTTTTTCCTATGAATAAATCATTCATATTATGTGTTAGTTTGGATACGCGTTTTGATTGCTCCGTTTTAGTTGCTGCGTTTTGCCTTCTTTTTTTTTTTTTTTTTTTTTGGGAGCACGCGTTTTACCCCCAACGCGGTTACTGTTCATGTACGGTACATGAACAGTAGCAGCAACTTTTGACCAGTTTTGCGCGAACAGTGCATTCGTGCACTGTTCACGGACCCACAAATTTCATTTTTTATCAATTTTTTCATTAAATATGGGTCCCACAGCATTATTTACACATTTAAAAATTATTTTGCTACAGTATTTTCAGTTTTCAATTTTCAGTTTCAGCAAAATAAGTTCTATCCAAACAGACCCTATATATATGAAATTCCACTTATTTGCTTGTTGTCTTGTTACTTTATTGCTTTAAATTCCTAGCATTTTGTTGTTGTGATTTTGTATATCTATTTCTCTATCTATTTATGCTTATATAATGTGTTTGAGAAGAAAGCCAAGGTGAGCTATATGGAAAAGAGAAAGAAGAAGAAAAGAAAACTAAAGAGGAGAGAGTAAACTGTTGCCGCCCTCTAGATAAATAATTAGTGTGTGTGAGAGTAAACAAAAATAAGGAGATTTTCCTTTAGCCGTGAGACATACATAAGAGATATTGTAATTGATTTAAGAATAATGAAATTGATTCAAAGTTTGTCCCATGATTTTTCTCTTCAAGGAGAAACGGTTTTTCACGTAAATATTTGTACTTTTGTGTGTGATTGCTATTTGGAATTGGTAATATTGGTGATAATATTATTCACGACCCAACATTTATATCCCTCAAAGTTGGTTAAGGGTTTAGAGTAGGGCCAGGGGTGGAGCCAAGAATTTATGTTTGGAGGGGCCAAGTTGTAGCACTAATATATTTATCAAGACAACTCCCCCTCCCCACAAACACACACATAAAAATATATACACACTTTTTTATTTGATAAGTTATATAAATACACACACTCAACCACAAAAAAAAAAAAAATGAGCTTAGTATTTTCAATTAAGATTATGTTTGATGATGATCTTTCATTAAATAAAATTGATTTTTATAATTTTCTTACTGAAATTCTTAAAAAATTCATTTTCAATACAAACTTTTCAATTTTTATACTAAAATAAGTAAAAAATCTTTCAATTGAACTAATGAAATTTTCAGAAAATATGAATAGGAATATGTGTAGTTTTAGAATACATTTGGTAAATTGTAACAGTAATTACATAGGAATATGAATAAGTAATACAAGGAATACAGGATGTTGTAATGTAATACCTATTACTATTCAATTATTCGGTGAAAACACAATAATAGAACCCTTGAGACAATGGAATGACAAATTTTTATATCAAACTTAAGATATATTTTAAAAAATATCTTACTCATATAATTATATTTCCCAAAAAATAATATTTTTCAAATTTGAAAGAGAGATTATTTTTTTATGATTTTTTATTTTCATATTTGTTATGAGAATATGGGAAGTTTGTTTATTTGGAATATATTAATTTTAAAAATTAATACACCTACTAAGGAATAGCTAATATAACCCTTTTAGAGATGATTTTTTTTTTTTTTTTTGAGATTCCCCTTTTAGAGATGAATAGTTATTTATCATTTTAAATAATAACTAATCAAATGAAATGATTATTCCCTATAATAAAAACATAACCAAACTACTGAATAGCTAAACCATAAGAATAACTATTACATTACAGTATCTATTACAGTCTACCAAACATACCCTTAGTGACAAGATTATGTTAATGAGTCAATGACTTGTTAATCGCTACATAATGGGTTCAAAAAAGATCCAAACATATTGGATTTTGAATTTTATCAAATATTTAACAGATATAAAAGTACATTTTACAATAAAAAATAAAATTGCAAAAAATAAAATTATGTCTCCATAACTATTAGACCAATTATTATTTTAAAGAACATCATTGAACTAATTCAAATATTTGGAGGGGCCAACTCTTATTTTTTAGGCTAAATTTTGAAAACATTAAAATAATTATATATATATATATATATATGTATGTATGTATGTATGGAAAATTTCAAAATTTTTTTTCGTTTGGGGGGGGGGGGGGGGGGGGGGGGGGGGGGGGCATGGCTCCCCCACCCATGTACATGGCTCTGCCCTTGAGTAGGGCTATAAATGTGTCAAACATAGTCGAGTAGTGAATGTTCAAGATCAAATCGACAAAAAAAGTAAAATGTTTAAACTCGGCTCGAGCTCAAATCAAGCCTACAAACAATGTTCAGGTTCAAGCTAGAATCAATCTTGCAAATAATGTTCAAGTTTGAGCTTGTCTTAACACCCAAAAGCTTCAACTCGGCTTAGTCCATTAGTCAAAACGAACTTGAGCAATATTAAGCTCAAACTCGAATTCAATATCAAACTTTAATTAATTTTAAAATAACTAATTTTTATTGAACTATATTAGGATTTATTTAGTTGAGGTTTGATTAATTTTTATAAATTCATATAACTCCTTGTGGGCTCAACCCCATCTTTGCCAAACTATACCTCAATAGGGTTCTTGTAATTATGAGTATTTTAAAATTTCACAACAATTGACTAATATTTTCTTCTAAAATATTCTCTCAAATATATATATATATATATATATATATATGTATATATAGTTCAAATTTTGGAAATCTCCATTAGATATATCAGGAAGTGTAAATTAACCTAAAAATCATTGGTTGAGAATCTTCTCTAATACAGGTAATTACATTTGCAATATAATATTACATTTCAAGGCTTTTATTTATTTATTTATTTATTTATTTTATGTATAATACAAGTACATGTTAAGGCCTTAGTAAGCAAAGTATACAAAAACGTTGGGGAGGGGGCTAAGTAGACTATTATTAATTTGGATGAGTAACTGTTGGCTTGGATAAACACTAACAGTCAGAGATACAAGGAGAAGACTGAATCACAAAAGTCGAAATTGCCAACAAAAATATCCCTAGGCAGTTGGGAAGGGATTAAAGCCGGCTTGCACCATTTTCTCTAATGGCCAAAAGAGCGGCTTAGGAAGGTTATCCCACCCGTACCAGTCCCACCCATCACACCTGTGCGGCTCAAGATTTTGGGGGACTTGCTCTGGATTTGCCAAGACTGCACGCATGAAGATGGTGACGTAATGGGCTGGCTCTGGTTCCTCAAGTAAAAGATGGTTTTTGACCGTTAATAGCTCCATTTGCTTGATGTCCAATCCAGTTTCCTCCTTTAATTCTCTGCTAGCACATTCCTCAAAGCTTTCCCCTGAAACAAATATATTAAATAAAGAATATATTGATGTAATGGATGTTCAATTACACTACACTTGTTTAGTAAGAACGGATGGAATTAAAAAGGCCAATAAACAAATGCTGCTTTAGTCGATAAAAAAGAAAAAGAAAAAGAAACTCAATATTAACAGATGCATTTTGCACTTGTTAATATATTTTATTTAATATTTTTAAATTTTTCTAAAAGTATAATAACTTTTACAAATTGATGCGTTACAAAATATTATATGTTTTTAAAATAGATTTATTATATTTATTATAATCAATTTACAACGAAAAAAACACACTTTTCTTTAAAAACAATGAATTTTAAAAAATAAAAATAAATAAAAGTATCCCATTGCAATATGAACACATATTTTTCCCCCAATTTTAATAACACAATTTTCTTTTAAAGGCAAATTTAAACCCTTTTTTCTTTTTATGTTTTTATTTAAAATTGCTCTTTTTCTCTACAATATATCCTAAGCCCAAAAGGGTTCTTAAAATTAGATATGACCAAACAGATCTAAGTTTGGGTTAGAAACATATGTTTGACTAAAATGGATTGTACAACTTATGACGTTGTACCATCCATTTTAGTCAAACATATGTTTTCATAAGTTGTACAATCCATTTTAGTCAAACATATGTTCCTAACCCAAAATTTTAGTCAAAATGGATTGTACAACTTTTGACCCTTATCTTTTTTTTTTTTTTTTTTTTGATAAGACCCTTATCTAAACTTTAACATGTTGTGTGTGTTTGGATTCCAAGTCTGCGTTTCCAAGCTGCGTTTTTTTTTTTTTTTTTTTTTTTTTTTTCATGCGTTTTGGATTATTGCGGTTACTGTTCAATGAACAGTAATCGCAAATGTTGATTTTCTGTAGTGAATAGTACACATATACACTGTTTACGGACCCACAAATTTCATTTTTTATCAATTTTTTCATTAAAAATGAGTCCCACAACACTATTCACACATTTAAAAATTATTTTGCTACGGTGTTTTCAGTTTTCAGTTTTCAGTTTCAGCAAAATAAATTCTATCCAAACACACCCGTTATATTAACTTAGTATGACCAAAATTACTTTCACGTATAAACAATAAAAATAAGTAATAAATAAATTTGAACATATTATTTTTTCTTCTTTTTAATACAAATAAGTGAACAACAAAAATTAAAATATGCTAAAAATTAAATTTTAAATAATACATAAATTCTTAAGTTTTTAATCCAAAGTTTATTACTCTAATAATTTGATTAAAAAAAAAAAAAACCGGATACCATTACCAAATTTGAACTTTAGGTGCACTTGTTGTAGTATATAAAATGAGAAAAAAAAAGTTAATAGAATAATAGCAAAAATTTTATATTTTATCCAAAAATGCAAAATTATGGTTGTTACGGTCTTTTTTTAACCCAATTAATTTAAAGAATTAATATAAATTTTTTTTGAAAGGAGAATAATATCTCATATCTCATTGAAAATAATTAAGAGTAAAAATATATTACACAATTTTTTTTATAAAAATAACTTTGTTTGATTTAATTTATTTAATACTTTTCTAACAATTTTTATGTATTATAGATGACAAAAAAAATTTTAATATAAAATTGAAAACAAATAAAATAAATGAATAACTAAATATTCTTGCTATTTTCTTTTTAAATAAATTGTTGTTTCTTTTGCAAGCAAAGTTAGATTTTTTTTTTTCAAAGGATAAATGGACATATTTTATTCATCCTAAAAAATCGGCTATCTTGACCCAACCTACCATTTTAGCAAGTCAGGTGAGTTTGACCCATTTTTCATAGGTCCAAAAATCCTCATCTTCATCCATATATATTTTTATTCTTCAAATTTTCAAGAGTAAGGAGTCCAAATCTTCTTCTTTTTCTCTTTATTTTATTTTTTTGGTTGAAGAAAAATGGTTTTTAAAATTCTTCAAGTATGTAACTATTCTCTCATGTGTGTGTAGTTTCATTTCTCACACACATTAAATTATTACATAAAAGAATCTCTTAAGGGTAAAGCCAAGACATGTCAACCATATAACTTGTTGGTAATAACTGATAAAACAAAGGTTTTTATTTTTTATTTTTTTTACAACATAGAAATTCTATTATAATATAATTTAAATTTATATGTGAGTGAAGCTTCTTTCTGAAGACTTGAAACTCGATTCTTATTCCTCATACCCCACAAACACTTATACTTGTGGAGTGATCATCAATACAAGGATGTATGGTAGTAATAAATGTGTTATTACAATGGATATATATATATATATATATATATTTCTCGTAATAGATATGATTTATGATGGTGTTATGATAATTATTATTATTCTTATTTTTTGATAAGTCAATAATTGAACTATAAAATTTTTGCCATTACATTACATGAATACCCTTTATCATTAAATTATGATAGTCATAAAATTTTAATATATGCAAAATTTAAATGCAACTACTTTATTCAATCATAAGTTGGGTTAAGTCACAAGTGAACCCTGGCAGGAGAGAGATGTTTAATGGGTTCCATGACAAGGAAGGTTAATCTTCCAAGATGCATTGTGGGCATTATAAAATAAGAGTATCCCGTTAACCTTTTTTTTGAGAAGAAGATCCCCCAGCTACTTGAAAAAAAAAAAGTAGGAAAATTTATACAGTTTAATACAGAATTTCAAACAAACAAAAAAAATTAAATAAATAAAAAAAAAAAAGAGAGAGAGAGACCAAACTCAAGATGGCCGCCTGGAAGAGAAAAAGTGGAGTGACCAACAGAGGAGCGGCGGCGCCCAAGGAGGACCTTTTTCCCCCTCAACAAGAAAACCACCACTGCTACTTCCACTGCCCTTTTGTTATTCTCCATTTTCTACAATGTTTTGAACACAACACCACACGACGCTCTGCACTCCATTTACAATTGGAATGAGTATTATATATACATTATGAACCACAACATGACCAAAAAAAAAAAAAAAAATTGCTCAATAATATATTCAATATATTACAGCATAGTCCACACCCTTACAACATAAGCTACACTAATACTTTGTATTTTCGCGTTATTCCAACTGCTATGGGTCCCATGATGGATTTTGTATATCCTGTACTCGGCGTATATGCCGGGTACAGGATATACATTATGAACCACAACATGACCAAAAAAAAAAAAAAAAATTGCTCAATAATATATTCAATATATTACAGCATAGTCCACACCCTTACAACATAAGCTACACTAATACTTTGTATTTTCGCGTTATTCCAACTGCTATGGGTCCCATGATGGATTTTGTATATCCTGTACTCGGCGTATATGCCGGGTACAGGATATACCGCCCACGATGATGCCAATCCCAATCCTATTCATAATAAAACATTTCCGTATTTCTCTCAGCTCTCAACTAAAAAAATAAAAACTATAATACATTCATGTACACGTCGTAATGTTTGAAATATTAAGGCCATTTGGTATAGGAGTTTAATAATATGTTTTTAATTTTTAAATAATATTATACGTATTTTTATATATTTTTTTTACTTACATGTATTTTTAAAAAATATAAATAATGTTGTTAGAACAACATTACCAAATGGCCCTAAACCATGAAATCTGTTTTTTTACCCTTAGCCAGTCTAATAGGCTATAAAAATAAATAAAAATATAATTAGTAAAAACCCAAGCAAAACAGCCGCCCAGCCCCTTGTGACTAAATAACTCAACTTTCTTTCTCATCTCATGACCATTTTAGTTCTTCTTCAATTTTTTGTCCACCATTATTCTCACTCTTGATCTTGTAATTGGTTTTTAATTAGGGTTATATAATCGGATGCCTTTAAGATAATGGCTAACAATTTATTTTAGAAAAATTTTGACACCGCACTTATAAAAAATATCAAAATATTTTGATTTTTTTTTTTATAAAAACTTTTTAAAAATTGATTGTTAACCATTATTTTAAAAGCATTTTTTAACTTTTCTCTTTTATTCTCACTTCTAAACACTGACAATAGCATCACGTCATAATGATATGAAAAGACTTTCTAGAATATTATACAATTTTTACCTTTTCCAACAAAAAAAGAATATTATACAATTTAGTTTTATTTTTATTTAATTTTTAAGAATCTAATATTATTTTTTTAGTGTTTGTTTATATGTATATTCCTGTGAGTTTTTTTTTTTTTTTAGTTGAAACTAGTATATTATTGTAAAATGTGATCCTTTTTTTTTTTTTACAATATTAATGATATAATTGTTCGAACTTTTGGACAAGTTTACTACAAACCAATAACTAGACCAATGACTAAAAAAATTAATATGACTATATATTTTGAAATTTTAAATTAATAAATTGAAAAAAAATATATATAATATAAAAGACTATAATATTTTAATATAAGGTTTCAAATCATTTCATCGACATAACATGTTTGCTCGTGGTAATTGTGGCTGTGAGGGTGATAGGCTCAGGAGTACATATCTATGTATATATTGGGTCAGGGGCCTAATCCGAGAACATTAAGTAATCTGAGAACGGGTAAATACCTTCCTAAGAATTCGTGTTGATAAGTAAAGAGGTGAAGTTTGATCATAATCATCCAAGAAGGTGGTTCGAAGATGAATGCTTCCTCGGCTAAGCAAAGCCGAGGTCAGAAGGTGCAGTCTGACACTGAAAGCAACGTTCTAGACAATTCCACTATTGATGATAAGTATCAGGAAGGAACAAGACAGAGGGAGGTTGTGAAATGTCTAAGAGAAAGCTGCTACCACCGCATTAAATGCTTTGTAGTTAACTCTTTAATTGCATTTATGTGGAGAAGACCCTTGAATAGTGTTGCCTTGGTTGGCTCAACTTACAGAGGGTCTGAGAGGGTGTCCGATGGGACAAGCACTCAAGTAATGACATAGACGATCAACAAATGAAGGGTCAAGATCATCTAAAGGCAGTTATATAATATAAGAGACCCTCCCTGGAGGGGTGATCAGAAAATTAAGAGAGAAATACTATAGCAATCAAGAGTTAAACTTGTAATCAAACTTGATAAGAAATATATAAGAATTAATCTACTCGGATTGTGCTGAGGACGATTTTCTTTAGATTAACACAGTCTATCTTCATTTTCTTGTCATCTGGATCCACTTTACTTGTTGTCTGACTCATTAAAGCCTAGATTTCCTACCCACTATCTGCAAATTCATTGTATTGGGCTCTTTGAGCCTAAGTTCATCGGGAGGCAAACTATGTCCTTACAGTGGCCAATTAAGAATTCTCATAACTAGCTAGTGCATTTGAGAATTTTTAATTAGCTAGTTGTAACTATGAATGAGTCACACATACCTAGTGATGAGAATCAACAAGCATTCAAGGATCCATTGCATGTTCTAGTTGGGCCTATTACTAAAGCAAGATCCAAGAAGATCAAAGAAGCACTTAATGGGCTGATTCAAGAGATTTGGGCTAATTCAAACGTAGGACATTTCAAGCTAGGCCCAAAGAAAGATGAAGGCGTAATAAATTTAATTCAAGCTATTGAGGGCTGATTTGGCTTAATTGGGCTTGATTTATGGCGTGGATTAATGGCTGATTAATTTTCCAACTCCATATCAGTCAATAGCTATTTTTCTTATTCCGGAGCTTCTAATTTCGGACCAGATCTACCCTAATTTTAGGCTTTTATTATTTAGAACATTTTTTAGCTATTTTCCTATTTTGGATTTGCTAATTTCAGACCAAATCAACTTTTATTTAGGGTTTTATTATTTAGTACATTTTTAGATTTTCTATTTTTAGTCATGTCTTATAAATAGCATGCACTCATTGTAATAGAAGGGAATTATTGAATAAAAATCAGAGAAAAGGTGAGGCTTTGCTCTTCTTTTGGTTCTTCAAGAACTATGAACTTATCAAGGATTCTTCCTTATGGCGTTCAAACTTTATACCTTTGGTTCGTGATTCAATTATAATCATTGGGTCAAGGTGTTGTTACTTATACTTTTGGTTCACGTTTCACTTATAAACATTGGGTTAGGGTTTCTATCAAAAATCTGAATTTTAGCTTTCTTGAGCAAGTGTTCCAATATTTTTGTTGGGTTTCAAAGCGTGTCGATTGAGGTTTGCATCACCTAGTCCATGTTCCTTAAGCATATCTATTATATTATATTATATTTTATATATATATATATATATATTTATATATATATATATATATATATATATTATATCAAAATATTTAACAAGTGGATTACATGTTTTTTTTGTTCTTTATACACGTTAAATTTCGTGCTAATTAGATATTATTTATTATATGATCCATAAATTTAATTTTTATGCATAATTTTAGATTACAAAAATTTGAAAAATTTAAACATTTAATTAATCACATATCTATTGATCTTTATTCTTTTGAAAATTTTACAAATATTAGGAATATAAGAAGAAAATATAATCCAATGGTAAATTTGTTAAAATTTAAATCCAATAAAAAGATATTGAGTGAATTTGTAACCAAAGTTTTTCCTATTTTTTTTTTTTCAGTTTATATGTAATAAAATACTAAGTGTATTTTTGCCTCTAGTTTATTCAACAAGTTTTTAGGTTTTAACTTTTATATACATTTTTTTAAAACCTTATTTTTTCTTACCTTTTCAAAATATAAAAATACTTTCGTATATTTTTAGTAAAAAAAATTTGTAAAAAGTTAGATAAGTTGATACCAAACACCTTTAAAGTTTGACTCATAAAAAGTATAAATATATATATATTTTTTTTCAAAATAGTAATTAAGGAAGTTTGATTAAAATATAATGTCATCCCAGTTTTTTCCTCGTTTAGAAGAAATAACTCCAAACCATGCAATAACCTGAAAAAAGTTACTTTTTCTCCATTTTTCTTTCTCCTTTTTCCATTCCTTTAGCGTGCGTTTGGATTGAGCCTTTTGCTGCGTTTGGCATTTTGAAGCTCGGGTCCCACGCACTGTTCATAGACCAGCCACCCGCAGAAAAAATCAGAAAGTGTTATATATAGTGTTTTCAACTTCAAAAATATTTTACTAATATTTTTAGTAATAAATTTTCAATTTTTAACAAACTAAGCGATATCTAAACAGGCCATACAGAGTCTCCTCAACCAAACAAACAAGTCCTTGGAAGTTGGAAGCTACCAACTGGTGTTGTGTTTTTTTTTTTATAACCATTTTTTTTTTTGATAACCAACTGGTGTTTGTGTTGTTTGGGCATTCACTCATTGCAACTTGCTTGTGCTGGTCTCATAATTCCATTTTCCTTTTTCCTTTTTTTGACTATTTTCAGCCCCTACTTAATTAATTTTTTTTTAAAAAATGTCCTGCTTGGGCTGCTCTTACAGAAGTTGTACCGGCCCTCCAGTGTTGACTGAGAAGTCCGCTCATTACCAAAGAAATTGTGAAGTCCACTCTGGTGGCACCTCCGCTTCCCAATTCAACTTTCCCCATTAATTAATATATATATATATTATTCCCTCCGTCCCACTTTATTTGTCCTCTATTTCATTTTGGGATGTTCCAAAATATTGTTCTGTTTCTAAAAATAAAACTCATTAATTTACTAATGTTCCTATTATATCCCTATTAATTTACTAATTCAATTTTTTGATAAATTTATTTAAGGGTAGTTTTGGAAACTTATACATTTTTAAAAGGTAGACAAGACAATAAATGATGTTCCCTTAAAAAGTTTGACTTTTCAAACAGGACAAACAAAGTGGGACGGAGGGAGTATATGTTTAATTCAAATGAATACGGTTGCATGATTGATTTAGACCCGCCTGACTTTGTAATTATTTGTTTCAACTTTCAAACATTGCAACGCCGCTCACGCCGTTCCTACGGTACCCATCTCACACATTCTCATAAATAAAGAGTAGTAGTTTCTCAAATATATATATATATATATATATAGAGAGAGAGAGAGAGAGAGAGAGAGAGAGAGAGAGAGAGAGAGAGAGAGAGAGAGAGAGAGAGAGAGAGAGAGAGAGAGAAGTAAAAAAATGAATATAGGAAATGGTGTGATCATGGATTTTATATACCATATTTATGACAATAATGGTCTATAGTTATTGGTTATTAATAACTCATAAAAACTCAATAACTATATTATTCATTATTACCCAACAATAATTTTTCTCATAGTTGCTTAGCGGCTATTTTACTTATAAATTTCTAATGGATAGAAAATAAATAATAACAAAAGTGCTTGGAACACACATCTACACCAACAATCTACCACATATTACAAAAACAAAATAGGAAAGACAAGCAATTAAAGAAAGCATGCATCAATATGTTTTGTTGTTTATGTTGATGTTTTATGTTTTTGTTTTAGGTTAGTTTAGTTTTTTAGGGTTTCTAACGCACTTGTTTGATCTCACATGTTATATATTTGTTTGGTTAAATCTTTAAAAATTTAGTTTTTTCGAATCTGTATTAAAGGTTGTGTATGCATATGTGAGTATGTGTATGCATATTTCATATTTGCGTACACATACTTGAGTATGCGCACGCATCCTGAATTCAGATTAGGGTAAAGTCTTGTTTTTCTTATCTTTGATCATTTTTCATAAGTTATTTGATTCTGTTTGACTCTGTTTTAAGTTAATTATATAGGTTTAATTGCTTTCCATGTTTGTTTGAATCTTTTGCCATGTTTAGTTTATTTTATAACATTTCCTTGTGTATGTTTTAATTGTTATCTTATTCCTTTTTAGTATAATATGTTTGACTTGTGTTTTATTTGTTTCCTTTTATATTGTGGTGTGATATTTAATTATTGGTGTCTTATTATTTTCCATGTTGTTTGAGTATTTTTTGCCATGTTTAGTTTATTTGATTTTCTTTCCTTGTGTGTTTTATTTAATTGTTAACTTGCCATGTTTATTTTGTTTTGTTTGCTTGTGTTTGATTTGTTTCCTTTTATATTGTGATATGTTTCTAGTATGTTGTGTGTTATTTCCTTAAGTGCATGATGTATGTTTAGGATAAGGATTAGGGTTCTCTTAATAAACTCTTTAATTAAATATGGCCTAGCA
The DNA here is from genome assembly GCF_001633185.2 of Quercus lobata. Lineage (NCBI taxonomy): Eukaryota > Viridiplantae > Streptophyta > Magnoliopsida > Fagales > Fagaceae > Quercus > Quercus lobata. The sequence continues at coordinate 36,387,588 of NC_044906.1, read as the reverse complement.
ACACATAATGGAGGCTAGCCCACAAGCCAGGCAGTCTTAGGTGCCTAACACCTTCCCGAGCTGTACCCAAACTCCAAACTCATAATTTGGTATGTGGACTCATGTGTGTAAGTGGTTGGCCCAAAAGGCCCAATATGGTTCTTAGACCTAATCTATGTGGCGACTCCATCATGTCCACAGATTCCTTGAGGACTTTAAGTTTTGCAATGCTACAATCTTGTCCAGGTTAACCTCAATCCCTCGATGAGTAACTAAATAATCAAGAAACTTTCCCGAGCTAACTCTAAAGGCACATTTAGAGTGCCTTTCTTTGAAGAAGCTCCTCTTTTCTTTTAGCTTCCTGTTGCAACATCACTACTTACTCCCTCAATCTTTCCACCTCCCTATCCCTACTAGAGTAAGAAGGGCCTATTGTAATGGTGGCTGACCTTTCATCCTGCAAGTGTGGGTCAGGTTGTCTTTGAGTCTTTTATGAACTTCGGATCATAAGCATCAATCTAAATGGACAGATTCTTTGGAAATTTTTGGATGAGATAGATAGGCAAGCCCATTCCGGGATCGATTTGCCATGATTAAAAAGAAAATCAACTCTTGAGCCTACTGCTTGGTAGAGTATTTCCACAGACAGCGCCAATTGTGGGTGTCAAAAACCAACTAGCCTAAGGATACCGAATGGATCCACGATGTGGAGTTTAATTGATTGACTTTTATTTCTATAAAAGAAAAACAAGGAAAAAACACTCCATAGTATGAAACTCAAGCAATTGATTTCATAAATACCATATATTTTAGATGAACTTATGTATTATAAGAGAAAAAATTCTATTTCCCGTGGTATTACACTATATCAGTTGGGTATCTCTCTCTCTCTCTCTCTCTGTTGTTTCTAATCTTTATTTTTCAACCCCCTTCTATATTTAATTGCCTCCTTCCTTATATAGGCGCATCTTTTGTTCTTATTCCTACAATTGTCCTGTTGGTAGCCGAGTTTTCAAGGATATTTTCCTCTTTTTTATTGGTTTCCTCCCTTCCATTATCTTGGAATTTTGACTTTTAAGGGTGTTTGTACTGTTCAAGTTGTCTCATATGCATTTAATGTGGCAAAAGTTTGGTGGAAGTCCCCTCATTAATGCGGAAATGAAGATTTTCACCCTTCTTACATATTCTTGAAGATTTCCTGAGATTCTAGATACTAGTTGGAAGTAAGACGTAGATCCATTTCAAGACGAATCGGGTTAGGGCAGGCCGAAAAATAGAGAATAAAAAAAATTTCATTCATATCCGTTCAAACCCGACCCGAGTTAGAAAATTCAAAAATAAATGCAAAAAAATTCTAAAAATTACAAAACATCATCCGGGCTTCATTTCAAGACGAAACGGGTCAGGACAGGCCGAAAAATAGAGAACAAAAAAAATTTCATTCCTATTCGTTCAATCCCGACCCGAGTTAGAAAATTCAAAAATAAATGCAAAAAAATTTTAAAAATTAAAAAACATAATCCAGGCTTCATTTCATGATGATACGGGTTAGGAAAGACCGAAAAAGAGAGAATAAAAAAAATTTCATTCCTATCCGTTCAATCCCGACCCGAGTTAGAAAATTCAAAAATAAATGCAAAAAAATTCTAAAAATTACAAAACATCATCCGGGCTTCATTTCAAGACGAAACGGGTCAGGACAAGCCGAAATCTGGAGAATAAAAAAAATTTCATTCCTATCCGTTCGGACCCGACCCGAGTTAGAAAAATTCAAAAAATGCAAAAAAATTCTAAAAATTACCAAAAAACATCATCCGGGCTTCATTTCAGACGAAACGGGTCAGGACAAGCCGAAATCTGGAGCAATAAAAAAAATTTCATCATCCGTTCGGACCCACCCGATTTAGAATTTCAAATAAATGCAAAAAATTTTAAAATTAAAAAAACATAATCCAGGCTTCATTTCATATGATAGGGTTAGGAAAGCCCGGACAATAAAGGAATAAAAACAAAATATTCATTCCTATCCGTTCAAATCCCGACCGAGTTAGAAAATTTCAAAAGGTAAATGCAAAAAAATTCTAAAAAATCACAAAACATCATCCTGGGCTCATTTCAAGACGAAACGGGTAGGACAGGCCGAAATCAAGAGAATAAAAACAATTTTCATTCCTATCCGTTCGGAACCCGACCCAGTTGGAAAATTTCTAAAAATAAATGCCAAAAAATTTTAAAATTTAAAAACGTCATGCCAGGCGGTCATTCATGACGGTTACGGCTGCAGGAAAGCCGAAAAAATAGAGAATAAAAAAATTACATCCTATCGTATCGAACCGCAAAGAGTTAGAAAATTCAAAAATAAATGCAAAAAAATTCTAAAAATTACAAAACATCATCCGGGCTTCATTTCAAGACTAAACGGGTCAGGACAGGCCGAAAAATAGAGAATAAAAAAAATTTCATTCCTATCTGTTCGAACCCGACCCGAGTTAGAAAATTCAAAAATAAATGCAAAAAAATTCTAAAAATTACAAAACATCATACGGGCTTCATTTAAATACGAAACGGGTCAGGACAGGCCGAAAAATAGAGAACAAAAAAAATTTCATTCCTATTCGTTCAATCCCGACATGAGTTAGAAAATTCAAAAATAAATGCAAAAAAATTTTAAAAATTAAAAAACATAATCCAGGCTTCATTTCATGATGATACGGGTTAGGAAAGACCGAAAAAGAGAGAATAAAAAAAATTTCATTCCTATCCGTTCAATCCCGACCCGAGTTAGAAAATTCAAAAATAAATGCAAAAAAATTCTAAAAATTACAAAACTCATCGGGCTTCATTTCAAGCGGAAAAACGGGTCAGACAAGCCGAATCTGGAGAATAAAAAAATTCATTCCTATTCCGTTCGGACCGACCGAGTTAGAAAATTCAAAATAAATGCAAAAAAATTTTTAAAAATTAAAAAACATTAATCCAGGCGTCATTTCATGATGTTACGGCTCAGGAAAAGCCGAAAAATAGAGAATAAAAAAAACTTCATTCCTATACGTTCGAACCCGACAAGAGTTAGAAAATTCAAAAATAAATGCAAAAAAATTCTAAAAATTACAAAACATCATCCGGGCTTCATTTCAAGACGAAACGGGTCAGGACAGGCCGAAAAATAGAGAATAAAAAAAATTTCATTCCTATCTGTTCAAACCCGACCCGAGTT